>NW_027440211.1:0-204220 GCF_031893055.1 Leptodactylus fuscus
TATATGTGCACTGGATATTTAATATATGTGCACTGGATATATATAATATATGTGCACTGGATTTATATATATAATATATGTGCACTGGAAATATAATATATGTGCACTTGATATTTATTATATGTGCATGTGCACTGGATATTTAATATATGTGCACTGGATATATATAATATATGTACAATGGATATTTAATATATGTGCACTGGATATATAAAATATATGTGCACTGGAAATATAAAATATATGTGCACTGGATAAATAATATATGTGCAATGGATATTTAATATATGTGCACTGGATATTTAATATAACTGCAATGGATATTTAATATATGTGCACTGGATATTTAATATGTGTGCACTGGATATATATATAATATGTGCAATGGATATTTAATATATGTGCACTGGATATATAAAATATATGTGCACTGGATATATAAAATATATGTGCTCTGGATATATAATAATGTGCACTGGATATTTAATATATGTTCAGTGGATATATATAATATATGTGCACTGGATATTTAATATATGTGCACAGGATATTTAATATATGTGCACTAGATATATATAATATATGTGCACTGGATATTTAATATATTTGCACTGGATATATATAATATATGTGCACTGGTTATATATAATATATGTGCAATGGATATTTAATATATGTGCACTGGATATTTAATATATGTGCACTGGATATATATAATATATGTGCACAGGATTTATATATATAATATATGTGCACTGGAAATATAATATATGAGCACTTGATATTTAATATATGTGCACTGGATATTTAATATATGTGCACTGGATATATATAATATATGTGCGCTGGATATATATAATATATGTGCACTGGATATATAACAAATATGCACTGGATATTTAATATATGTGCAGTGGATATATATAATATATGTGCACTGGATATATAATAAATGTGCACGGGATATTTAATATATGTGCAGTGGATATATATAATATATGTGCACTGGATATTTAATATATGTGCACTGGATATTTAATATATTTGCACTGGATATATATAATATAAGTGCACTGGTTATATAAAATATATGTGCAATGGATATTTAATATATGTGCAGTGGATATATATATAATATATGTGCACTAGATATTTAATAAATGTGCACTGGATATATATAATTTATGTGCACTGGATATATAATATATGTGCACTGGAAATTTAATATATGTGCACTGGATATATATAATATATGTGCACTGGATATTTAATATATGTGCACAGGATATTTAATATATGTGCACTAGATTATTATAATATATGTGCACTGGATATTTAATATATTTGCACTGGAAATTTAATATATGTGCACTGGATATATATAACATATGTGCACTGGATATATAATATATGTGCACTGGAAATATAATATATGTGCACTGGATATTTAATAAATGTGCACTAAATATATATAATATATGTGCACTGGATTTATATATATAATATATGTGCACTGGAAATATAATATATGTGCACTTGATATTTAATATATGTGCACTGGATATTTAATATATGTGCATTGGATATATATAATATATGTGCACTTGATATTTAATATATGTGCACTGGATATATATAATATATGTGCACTAAATATATAATATATGTGCACTGGATATTTAATATATGTGCACTGGATATATAAAATATATGTGCACTGGATATATAAAATATATGTGCACTGGATAAATAATATATGTGCACTGGATATTTAATATATCTGCACTGGATATATAATATATCTGCACTGGATATTTAATATATGTGCTCTGGATATTTAATATAACTGCACTGGATATTTTATATATGTGCACTGGATATTTAATATGGGTGCACTGGATATATATAATATATGTGCACTGGATATATAATAAATGTGCACTGGATATTTAATATATGTGCAGTGGATATATATAATATATGTGCACTGGATATATAATAAATGTGCACTGGATATTAAATATATGTGCAGTGGATATATATAATATATGTGCACTGGAAATTCAATATATGTGCACTGGATATTTAATAAATGTGCACTGGATATTTATAATTTATGTGCACTGGATATATAATATATGTGCACTGGAAATTTAATATATGTGCACTGGATATTTATAACATATGTGCACTGGATATATAATATATGTGCACTGGAAATATAATATATGTGCACTTGATATTTAATATATGTGCACTGTATATATATAATGTATGTGCACTGGATATATACTATATGTGCACTGGATATATAAAATATCTGTGCACTGGATATTTAATATATGTGCACTGGATATATATGATATATATGCACTGGATTTATATATATATTATATGTGCACTGGAAATATAATATATGTGCACTTGATATTTAATATATGCGCACTGGATATTTAATATATGTGCACTGGATATAAATAATATATGTGCAATAGATATTTAATATATGTGCACTGGATATATACAATATATGTGCACTGGATATATACAATATATGTTCTCTTAAAATATAATATATGTGCACTGGATAAATAATATATGTGCATTGGATATTTAATATATGTGCCCTGGACATATAATATATGTTCTCTGGATATTTAATATATCTGCATTGGATATTTAATATATGTGCACTGGATATTTAATATGTGTGCACTGGATATATATAATATATGTGCACTGGATATTTAATATATGTGCACTGGATATATATAATATATGTGCACAGGATATTTAATATATGTGCACTAGATATATATAATATATGTGCACTGGATATTTAATATATTTGCACTGGATATATATAATATATGTGCACTGGTTATATATAATATATGTGCAATGCATATTTAATATATGTGCACTGGATATATATAATATATGTGCACTGGATATTTAATATATTTGCACTGGATATATATTATATATGTGCACTGGATATTTAATAAATGTGCACTGGAAATTTATAATTTATGTGCACTGGATATATAAAATATGTGCACTGGAAATTTAATATATGTGCACTGGATATATATAACATATGTGCACTGGATATATAATATATGTGCACTGGAAATATAATATATGTTAACTTGATATTTAATATATGTGCACTGTATATATATAATGTATGTGCACTGGATATATAATATATGTGCACTAGATATATAAAATATATGTGCACTGGATATTTAATATATGTGCACTGGATATATATAATATATGTGCACTGGATTTATATATATAATATATGTGCACTGGAAATATAATATATGTGCACTTGATATTTATTATATGTGCATGTGCACTGGATATTTAATATATGTGCACTGGATATATATAATATATGTACAATGGATATTTAATATATGTGCACTGGATATATAAAATATATGTGCACTGGAAATATAAAATATATGTGCACTGGATAAATAATATATGTGCAATGGATATTTAATATATGTGCACTGGATATTTAATATAACTGCAATGGATATTTAATATATGTGCACTGGATATTTAATATGTGTGCACTGGATATATATATAATATGTGCAATGGATATTTAATATATGTGCACTGGATATATAAAATATATGTGCACTGGATATATAAAATATATGTGCTCTGGATATATAATAATGTGCACTGGATATTTAATATATGTTCAGTGGATATATATAATATATGTGCACTGGATATTTAATATATGTGCACAGGATATTTAATATATGTGCACTAGATATATATAATATATGTGCACTGGATATTTAATATATTTGCACTGGATATATATAATATATGTGCACTGGTTATATATAATATATGTGCAATGGATATTTAATATATGTGCACTGGATATTTAATATATGTGCACTGGATATATATAATATATGTGCACAGGATTTATATATATAATATATGTGCACTGGAAATATAATATATGAGCACTTGATATATAATATATGTGCACTGGATATTTAATATATGTGCACTGGATATATATAATATATGTGCGCTGGATATATATAATATATGTGCACTGGATATATAACAAATATGCACTGGATATTTAATATATGTGCAGTGGATATATATAATATATGTGCACTGGATATATAATAAATGTGCACGGGATATTTAATATATGTGCAGTGGATATATATAATATATGTGCACTGGATATTTAATATATGTGCACTGGATATTTAATATATTTGCACTGGATATATATAATATAAGTGCACTGGTTATATAAAATATATGTGCAATGGATATTTAATATATGTGCAGTGGATATATATATAATATATGTGCACTAGATATTTAATAAATGTGCACTGGATATATATAATTTATGTGCACTGGATATATAATATATGTGCACTGGAAATTTAATATATGTGCACTGGATATATATAATATATGTGCACTGGATATTTAATATATGTGCACAGGATATTTAATATATGTGCACTAGATTATTATAATATATGTGCACTGGATATTTAATATATTTGCACTGGATATATATAATATATGTGCACTGGTTATATATAATATATGTGCAATGGATTTTTAATATATGTGCACTGGATATTTAATATATGTGCACTGGATATATATAATATATGTGCACTGGATTTATATATATAATATATGTGCACTGGAAATATAATATATGAGCACTTGATATTTAATATATGTGCACTGGATATTTAATATATGTGCACTGGATATATATAATATATGTGCGCTGGATATATATAATATATGTGCACTGGATATATAATAAATGTGCACTGGATATTTAACATATGTGCAGTGGATATATATATAATATATGTGCACTGGATATATAATAAATGTGCACTGGATACTTAATATATGTGCAGTGGATATATATAATATATGTGCACTGGTTATATATAATATATGTGCAATGGATATTTAATATATGTGCACTGGATGTTTAATATATGTGCACTGGATATATATAATATATGTGCACTGGATTTATATATATAATATATGTGCACTGGAAATATAATATATGAGCACTTGATATTTAATATATGTGCACTGGATATATAATAAATGTGCACTGGATATTTAATATATGTGCAGTGGATATATATAATATATGTGCACTGGATATATAATAAATGTGCACTGGATACTTAATATATGTGCAGTGGATATATATAATATATGTGCACTGGATATATAATATATGTGCACTGGATATATAATAAATGTGCACTGGATACTTAATATATGTGCACTGGATATATAATATATGTGCACTGGAAATATAATATATGTGCACTGGATATTTAATATATGTGCACTAAATATATATAATATATGTGCACTGGATTTATATATATAATATATGTGCACTGGAAATATAATATATGTGCACTTGATATTTAATATATGTGCACTGGATATTTAATATATGTGCATTGGATATATATAATATATGTGCACTTGATATTTAATATATGTGCACTGGATATATATAATATATGTGCACTAAATATATAATATATGTGCACTGGATATTTAATATATGTGCACTGGATATATAAAATATATGTGCACTGGATATATAAAATATATGTGCACTGGATAAATAATATATGTGCACTGGATATTTAATATATCTGCACTGGATATATAATATATCTGCACTGGATATTTAATATATGTGCTCTGGATATTTAATATAACTGCACTGGATATTTTATATATGTGCACTGGATATTTAATATGTGTGCACTGGATATATATAATATATGTGCACTGGATATATAATAAATGTGCACTGGATATTTAATATATGTGCAGTGGATATATATAATATATGTGCACTGGATATATAATAAATGTGCACTGGATATTTAATATATGTGCAGTGGATATATATAATATATGTGCACTGGAAATTCAATATATCTGCACTGGATATTTAATAAATGTGCACTGGATATTTATAATTTATGTGCACTGGATATATAATATATGTGCACTGGAAATTTAATATATGTGCACTGGATATTTATAACATATGTGCACTGGATATATAATATATGTGCACTGGAAATATAATATATGTGCACTTGATATTTAATATATGTGCACTGTATATATATAATGTATGTGCACTGGATATATACTATATGTGCACTGGATATATAAAATATCTGTGCACTGGATATTTAATATATGTGCACTGGATATATATGATATATATGCACTGGATTTATATATATATTATATGTGCACTGGAAATATAATATATGTGCACTTGATATTTAATATATGCGCACTGGATATTTAATATATGTGCACTGGATATAAATAATATATGTGCAATAGATATTTAATATATGTGCACTGGATATATACAATATATGTGCACTGGATATATACAATATATGATCTCTTAAAATATAATATATGTGCACTGGATAAATAATATATGTGCATTGGATATTTAATATATGTGCCCTGGACATATAATATATGTTCTCTGGATATTTAATATATCTGCATTGGATATTTAATATATGTGCACTGGATATTTAATATGTGTGCACTGGATATATATAATATATGTGCACTGGATATTTAATATATGTGCACTGGATATATATAATATATGTGCACAGGATATTTAATATATGTGCACTAGATATATATAATATATGTGCACTGGATATTTAATATATTTGCACTGGATATATATAATATATGTGCACTGGTTATATATAATATATGTGCAATGCATATTTAATATATGTGCACTGGATATATATAATATATGTGCACTGGATATTTAATATATGTGCACTGGATATATATTATATATGTGCACTGGATATTTAATAAATGTGCACTGGAAATTTAATATATGTGCACTGGATATATATAACATATGTGCACTGGATATATAATATATGTGCACTGGAAATATAATATATGTTAACTTGATATTTAATATATGTGCACTGTATATATATAATGTATGTGCACTGGATATATAATATATGTGCACTAGATATATAAAATATATGTGCACTGGATATTTAATATATGTGCACTGGATATATATAATATATGTGCACTGGATTTATATATATAATATATGTGCACTGGAAATATAATATATGTGCACTTGATATTTATTATATGTGCATGTGCACTGGATATTTAATATATGTGCACTGGATATATATAATATATGTACAATGGATATTTAATATATGTGCACTGGATATATAAAATATATGTGCACTGGAAATATAAAATATATGTGCACTGGATAAATAATATATGTGCAATGGATATTTAATATATGTGCACTGGATATTTAATATAACTGCAATGGATATTTAATATATGTGCACTGGATATTTAATATGTGTGCACTGGATATATATATAATATGTGCAATGGATATTTAATATATGTGCACTGGATATATAAAATATATGTGCACTGGATATATAAAATATATGTGCTCTGGATATATAATAATGTGCACTGGATATTTAATATATGTTCAGTGGATATATATAATATATGTGCACTGGATATTTAATATATGTGCACAGGATATTTAATATATGTGCACTAGATATATATAATATATGTGCACTGGATATTTAATATATTTGCACTGGATATATATAATATATGTGCACTGGTTATATATAATATATGTGCAATGGATATTTAATATATGTGCACTGGATATTTAATATATGTGCACTGGATATATATAATATATGTGCACAGGATTTATATATATAATATATGTGCACTGGAAATATAATATATGAGCACTTGATATTTAATATATGTGCACTGGATATTTAATATATGTGCACTGGATATATATAATATATGTGCGCTGGATATATATAATATATGTGCACTGGATATATAACAAATGTGCAGTGGATATTTAATATATGTGCAGTGGATATATATAATATATGTGCACTGGATATATAATAAATGTGCACGGGATATTTAATATATGTGCAGTGGATATATATAATATATGTGCACTGGATATTTAATATATGTGCACTGGATATTTAATATATTTGCACTGGATATATATAATATAAGTGCACTGGTTATATAAAATATATGTGCAATGGAAATTTAATATATGTGCAGTGGATATATATATAATATATGTGCACTAGATATTTAATAAATGTGCACTGGATATATATAATTTATGTGCACTGGATATATAATATATGTGCACTGGAAATTTAATATATGTGCACTGGATATATATAATATATGTGCACTGGATATTTAATATATGTGCACAGGATATTTAATATATGTGCACTAGATTATTATAATATATGTGCACTGGATATTTAATATATTTGCACTGGATATATATAATATATGTGCACTGGTTATATATAATATATGTGCAATGGATATTTAATATATGTGCACTGGATATTTAATATATGTGCACTGGATATATATAATATATGTGCACTGGATATTTAATATATGTGCACAGGATATTTAATATATGTGCACTAGATATATATAATATATGTGCACTGGATATTTAATATATTTGCACTGGATATATATAATATATGTGCACTGGTTATATATAATATATGTGCAATGGATATTTAATATATGTGCACTGGATATTTAATATATGTGCACTGGATATATATAATATATGTGCACAGGATTTATATATATAATATATGTGCACTGGAAATATAATATATGAGCACTTGATATTTAATATATGTGCACTGGATATTTAATATATGTGCACTGGATATATATAATATATGTGCGCTGGATATATATAATATAAGTGCACTGGATATATAACAAATGTGCACTGGATATTTAATATATGTGCAGTGGATATATATAATATATGTGCACTGGATATATAATAAATGTGCACGGGATATTTAATATATGTGCAGTGGATATATATAATATATGTGCACTGGATATTTTATATATGTGCACTGGATATTTAATATATTTGCACTGGATATATATAATATAAGTGCACTGGTTATATAAAATATATGTGCAATGGAAATTTAATATATGTGCAGTGGATATATATATAATATATGTGCACTAGATATTTAATAAATGTGCACTGGATATATATAATTTATGTGCACTGGATATATAATATATGTGCACTGGAAATTTAATATATGTGCACTGGATATATATAATATATGTGCACTGGATATTTAATATATGTGCACAGGATATTTAATATATGTGCACTAGATTATTATAATATATGTGCACTGGATATTTAATATATTTGCACTGGATATATATAATATATGTGCACTGGTTATATATAATATATGTGCAATGGATATTTAATATATGTGCACTGGATATTTAATATATGTGCACTGGATATATATAATATATGTGCACTGGATTTATATATATAATATATGTGCACTGGAAATATAATATATGAGCACTTGATATTTAATATATGTGCACTGGATATTTAATATATGTGCACTGGATATATATAATATATGTGCGCTGGATATATATAATATATGTGCACTGGATATATAATAAATGTGCACTGGATATTTAATATATGTGCAGTGGATATATATAATATATGTGCACTGGATATATAATAAATGTGCACTGGATACTTAATATATGTGCAGTGGATATATATAATATATGTGCACTGGATATTTAATATATGTGCACTGGATATTTAATATATTTGCACTGGATATATATAATATAAGTGCACTGGTTATATAAAATATATGTGCAATGGATATTTAATATATGTGCAGTGGATATATATATAATATATGTGCACTAGATATTTAATAAATGTGCACTGGATATATATAATTTATGTGCACTGGATATATAATATATGTGCAATGGATATTCAATATATGTGCACTTGATATATATAATATATGTGCACTGGATATATACAATATATGTGCACTGGATATATACAATATATTTGCTCTGAAAATATAATATATGTGCACTGGATAAATAATATATGTGCACTGGATATTTAAAATATGTGCCCTGGATATAAATATATATATAATATATGTGCCCTGGATATATAATATATGTGCTCTGGATATTTAATATATCTGCATTGGATATTTAATATATGTGCACTGGATATTTAATATGTGTGCACTGGATATATATAATATATGTGCACTGGATATGTAATATATGTGCACTGGATATTTAATATATTTGCACTGGATATATATAATATATGTGCACTGGTTATATAAAATATATGTGCAATGCATATTTAATATATGTGCACTGGATATATATAATATATGTGCACTGGATTTTTAATAAATGTGCACTGGATATTTATAATTTATGTGCACTGGATATATAATATATCTGCACTGGATATTTAATATGTGTGCTTTGGATATTTAATATAACTGCACTGGATATTTAATATATGTGCACTGGATATCTAATATGTGTGCACTGGATATATATAATATATGTGCACTGGATATATAATAAATGTGCACTGGATATTTAATATATGTGCAGTGGATTTATATAATATATGTGCACTGGATATTTAATATAACTGTCCTGGACATATAATATATGTGCACTGGATATTTAATATATGTGCACTGGATATATATTATATATGTGCACTGGATATTTAATAAATGTGCACTGGATATTTATAATTTATGTGCACTGGATATGTAATATATGTGCACTGCAAATTTAATATATGTGCACTTGATATATATAACATATGTGCACGGGATATATAATATATGTGTACTGGAAATATAATATATGTGCACTTGATATTTAATATATGTGCACTGTATATATATAATATATGTGCACTGGATATATAATATATGTGCTCTGGATATTTAATATATGTTCATTGGATATTTAATATCTGTGCACTGGATATATAATAAATTTGCACTGGATATTTAATATATGTGCACTGGATATATATAATATGTGTGCACTGGATATTTAATATATGTGCACTGGAAATATAAAATATATGAGCACTAGATATTTAATATATGTGCATTGGATATATATAATATATGTGCACTGGTTATATATAATATATGTGCAATGGATATTTAATATATGTGCACTGGATATTTATTATATGTGCACTGGATATTTAATATATGTGCACTGGATATTTAATATATGTGCACTGGATATATATATAATAAATGTGCACTGGATTTATATATATAATATATGTGCACTGGAAATATAATATATGAGCACTTGATATTTAATATATGTGCACTGGATATTTAATATATGTGCACTGGATATATATAATATATGTGCACTGGATATATATAATATATGTGCACTGGATATATAATAAATGTGCACTGGATATTTAATATATGTGCAGTGGATATATATAATATATGTGCACTGGATATATAATAAATGTGTACTGGATATTTAATATATGTGCAGTGGATATATATAATATATGTGCACTGGATATTTAATATATGTGCACTGGATATTTAATATATTTGCACTGGATATATATAATATAAGTGCACTGGTTATATAAAATATATGTGCAATGGATATTTAATATATGTGCAGTGGATATATATATAATATATGTGCACTAGATATTTAATAAATGTGCACTGTATGTATATAATTTATGTGCACTGGATATATAATATATGTGCACTGGAAATTTAATATATGTGCACTGGATATATATAATATATGTGCACTGGATATTTAATATATGTGCACTGGATATATAATATATGTGCACTCGATAAATAATATATGTGCACTTGATATTTAATACATGTGCACTAAATATATAATATATGTGCACTGGATATTTAATATATGTGCACTAAATATATAATATATGTGCACTGGATATTTAATATATGTGCACTAAATATATAATATATGTGCACTGGATATTTAATACATGTGCACTAAATATTTAATAAATGTGCACTGGATATTTAATATATGTGCACTAAATATATAATATATGTGCACTGGATATTTAATATATGTGCACTAAATATATAATATATGTGCACTGGATATTTAATATGTGTGCACTGGATATTTATAATATATGTGCACTGGATATATAATATATGTGCAATGGATATTCAATATATGTGCACTTGATATATATAATATATGTGCACTGGATATATACAATATATGTGCACTGGATATATACAATATATTTGCTCTGAAAATATAATATATGTGCACTGGATAAATAATATATGTGCACTGGATATTTAATATATGTGCCCTGGATATAAATATATATAATATATGTGCCCTGGATATATAATATATGTGCTCTGGATATTTAATATATCTGCATTGGATATTTAATATATGTGCACTGGATATTTAATATGTGTGCACTGGATATATATAATATATGTGCACTGGATATGTAATATATGTGCTCTGGATATTTAATATATCTGCATTGGATATTTAATATATGTGCACTGGATATTTAATATGTGTGCACTGGATATATATAATATATGTGCACTGGATATGTAATATATGTGCACTGGATATTTAATATATTTGCACTGGATATATATAATATATGTGCACTGGTTATATATAATATATGTGCAATGCATATTTAATATATGTGCACTGGATATATATAATATATGTGCACTGGATATTTAATAAATGTGCACTGGATATTTATAATTTATGTGCACTGGATATATAATATATCTGCACTGGATATTTAATATGTGTGCTTTGGATATTTAATATAACTGCACTGGATATTTAATATATGTGCACTGGATATCTAATATGTGTGCACTGGATATATATAATATATGTGCACTGGATATATAATAAATGTGCACTGGATATTTAATATATGTGCAGTGGATTTATATAATATATGTGCACTGGATATTTAATATAACTGTCCTGGATATATAATATATGTGCAATGGATATTTAATATGTGTGCACTGGATATATATAATATATGTGCACTGGATATATAATAAATGTGCAGTGGATATATATAATATATGTGCACTGGATATATAATATATGTGCACTGGATATTTAATATATGTGCACTGGATATATATTATATATGTGCACTGGATATTTAATAAATGTGCACTGGATATTTATAATTTATGTGCACTGGATATGTAATATATGTGCACTGTAAATTTAATATATGTGCACTTGATATATATAACATATGTGCACTGGATATATAATATATGTGTACTGGAAATATAATATATGTGCACTTGATATTTAATATATGTGCACTGTATATATATAATATATGTGCACTGGATATATAATATATGTGCTCTGGATATTTAATATATGTTCATTGGATATTTAATATCTGTGCACTGGATATATAATAAATTTGCACTGGATATTTAATATATGTGCACTGGATATATATAATATGTGTGCACTGGATATTTAATATATGTGCACTGGAAATATAAAATATATGAGCACTAGATATTTAATATCTGTGCACTGGATATTTAATATATGTGCACAGGATATTTAATATATGTGCACTAGATATATATAATATATGTGCACTGGATATTTAATATATTTGCACTGGATATATATAATATATGTGCACTGGTTATATATAATATATGTGCAATGCATATTTAATATATGTGCACTGGATATATATAATATATGTGCACTGGATATTTAATAAATGTGCACTGGATATTTATAATTTATGTGCACTGGATATATAATATATCTGCACTGGATATTTAATATGTGTGCTTTGGATATTTAATATAACTGCACTGGATATTTAATATATGTGCACTGGATATCTAATATGTGTGCACTGGATATATATAATATATGTGCACTGGATATATAATAAATGTGCACTGGATATTTAATATATGTGCAGTGGATTTATATAATATATGTGCACTGGATATTTAATATAACTGTCCTGGATATATAATATATGTGCAATGGATATTTAATATGTGTGCACTGGATATATATAATATATGTGCACTGGATATATAATAAATGTGCAGTGGATATATATAATATATGTGCACTGGATATATAATATATGTGCACTGGATATTTAATATATGTGCACTGGATATATATTATATATGTGCACTGGATATTTAATAAATGTGCACTGGATATTTATAATTTATGTGCACTGGATATTTAATATATGTGCACTGCAAATTTAATATATGTGCACTTGATATATATAACATATGTGCACTGGATATATAATATATGTGTACTGGAAATATAATATATGTGCACTTGATATTTAATATATGTGCACTGTATATATATAATATATGTGCACTGGATATATAATATATGTGCTCTGGATATTTAATATATGTTCATTGGATATTTAATATCTGTGCACTGGATATATAATAAATTTGTACTGGATATTTAATATATGTGCACTGGATATATATAATATGTGTGCACTGGATATTTAATATATGTGCACTGGAAATATAAAATATATGAGCACTAGATATTTAATATATGTGCACTGGATATTTAATATATGTGCACAGGATATTTAATATATGTGCACTAGATATATATAATATATGTGCACTGGATATTTAATATATGTGCACTGGATATATATAATATATGTGCACTGGTTATATATAATATATGTGCAATGGATATTTAATATATGTGCACTGGATATTTAATATATGTGCACTGGATATTTATTATATGTGCACTGGATATATATAATAAATGTGCACTGGATTTATATATATAATATATGTGCACTGGAAATATAATATATGAGCACTTGATATTTAATATATGTGCACTGGATATTTAATATATGTGCACTGGATATATATAATATATGTGCACTGGATATATATAATATATGTGCACTGGATATATAATAAATGTGCACTGGATATTTAATATATGTGCAGTGGATATATATAATATATGTGCACTGGATATTTAATATATGTGCACTGGATATTTAATATATTTGCACTGGATATATATAATATAAGTGCACTGGTTATATAAAATATATGTGCAATGGATATATAATATATGTGCAGTGGATATATATATAATATATGTGCACTAGATATTTAATAAATGTGCACTGGATATATATAATTTATGTGCACTGGATAAATAATATATGTGCACTGGAAATTTAATATATGAGAACTGGATACATATAATATATGTGCACTGGATATTTAATATATGTGCACTGGATATATAATATATGTGCACTCGATAAATAATATATGTGCACTTGATATTTAATACATGTGCACTAAATATATAATATATGTGCACTGGATATTTAATATATGTGCACTTAATATATAATATATGTGCACTGGATATTTAATACATGTGCACTAAATATATAATATATGTGCACTGGATATTTAATATATGTGCACTAAATATATAATATATGTGCACTGGATATTTAATATTTGTGCACTGGATATTTAATATGTGTGCACTGGATATTTATAATATATGTGCACTGGATATATAATATATGTGCAATGGATATTCAATATATGTGCACTTGATATATATAATATATGTGCACTGGATATATACAATATATGTGCACTGGATATATACAATATATTTGCTCTGAAAATATAATATATGTGCACTGGATAAATAATATATGTGCACTGGATATTTAATATATGTGCCCTGGATATAAATATATATAATATATGTGCCCTGGATATATAATATATGTGCTCTGGATATTTAATATATCTGCATTGGATACTTAATATATGTGCACTGGATATTTAATTTGTGTGCACTGGATATATATAATATATGTGTACTGGATATGTAATATATGTGCACTGGATATTTAATAGATTTGCACTGGATATATATAATATATGTGCACTGGTTATATATAATATATGTGCAATGCATATTTAATATATGTGCACTGGATATATATAATATATGTGCACTGGATATTTAATAAATGTGCACTGGATATTTATAATTTATGTGCACTGGATATATAATATTTCTGCACTGGATATTTAATATGTGTGCTCTGGATATTTAATATAACTGCACTAGATATTTAATATATGTGCACTGGATATTTATTATGTGTGCACTGGATATATATAATATATGTGCAGTGGATATATAATAAATGTGCACTGGATATTTAATATATGTGCAGTGGATATATATAATATATGTGCACTGGATATTTAATATAACTGCACTGGATATATAATATATGTGCACTGGATATTTAATATGTGTGCACTGGATATATATAATATATGTGCACTGGATATATAATAAATGTGCACTGGATATTTAATATATGGGCAGTGGATATATATAATATATGTGCACTGGATATATAAAATATGTGCACTGGATATTTAATATATGTGCACTGGATATATATTATATATGTGCACTGGATATTTAATAAATGTGCACTGGATATTTATAATTTATGTGCACTGGATATGTAATATACGTGCACTGAAAATTTAATATATGTGCACTGGATATATATAACATATGTGCACTGGATATATAATATATGTGCACTGGAAATATAATATATGTGCACTTGATATTTAATATATGTGCACTGTATATATATAATGTATGTGCACTGGATATATAATATATGTGCACTGGATTTATATATATATATAATATATGTGCACTGGAAATATAATATATGTGCACTTGATATTTAATATATGTGCACTGGATATTTAATATATGTGCACTGGATATATATAATATATGTGCAATGGATATTTAATATATGTGCACTGGATATATATAATATATGTGCACTAAATGTATAATATGTGTGCACTGGATATTTAATATATGTGCACTGGATATATATAAAATATATGTGCGCTGGATATATAAAATATATGTGCACTGGATAAATAATATATGTGCACTGGATATTTAATATATGTGCACTGGATATATAATATATCTGCACTGGATATTTAATATATCTGCACTGGATATTTAATATATGTGCTCTGGATTTTTAATATAACTGCACTGGATATTTAATATATGTGCACTGGATATTTAATATCTGTGCACTGGATATATATAATATATGTGCAATGGATATTTAATATATGTGCACTGGATATATAAAATATATGTGCACTGGATATAGAAAATATATGTGCACTGGATATTTAATATATGTGCACTGGATATTTAATATATGTGCACTGGATATATATAATATATGTGCACTGGATATATAATAAATGTGCACTGGATATTTAATATATGTGCAGTGGATATATATAATATATGTGCACTGGATATTTAATATATGTGCACTGGATATTTAATATATGTGCACTGGATAAATATAATATATGTGCACTGGATATTTAATATATGTGCACTGGATATTTAATATATGTGCACTGGATATATATAATATATGTGCACTGGATATATAATATATGTGCACTGGAAATTTAATATATGTGCACTGGATATATATAACTTATGTGCACTGGATATATAATATATGTGCACTGGAAATAAAATATATGTGCACTTGATATTTAATATATGTGCACTGTATATATATAATATATGTGCACTGGATATATAATATATGTGCAATGGATATTCAATATATGTGCACTTGATATATATAATATATGTGCACTGGATATATATAATATATGTGCACTGGATATATACAATATATGTGCACTGGAAATAAAATATATGTGCACTGGATAAATAATATATGTGCACTGGATATTTAATATATGTGCCCTGGATATATATATATATGTAATATATGTGCCCTGGATATATAATATATGTGCTCTGGATATTTAATATATGTTCACTGGATATTTAATATCTGTGCACTGGATATATATAATATATGTGAACTGGATATATAATAAATTTGCTCTGGATATTTATTATATGTGCACTGGATATATATATCATATATGTGCACTGGATATTTAATATATGTGCACTCGAAATATAAAATATATGTGCACTAGATATTTAATATATGTGCACTGGATATTTAATATATGTGCACTGGATATATAAAATATATGTGCACTAGATATTTAATATATGTGCACTGGATATATATAATATATGTGCACAGGATATTTAATATATGTGCACTAGATATATATAATATATGTGCACTGGATATTTAATATATTTGCACTGGATATATATAATATATGTGCACTGGTTATATATAATATATGTGCAATGGATATTTAATATATGTGCACTGGATATTTAATATATGTGCACTGGATATACATAATATATGTGCACTGGATATTAAATAAATGTGCACTGGATATTTAATATATGTGCACTGGATATTTAATATATGTGCACTGGATATATAAAATATATTTGCACTGGATATTTAATATATGTGCACTGGATATATGTAATATATGTGCGCTGGATATATAATATATGTGCAATGGATATTTATTATATGTGCACTGGATATATATAATATATGTGCACTCAATATATAATATATGTGCACTGGATATTTAATATATGTGCAATGGATATATATTATATATGTGCACTGGATATTTAATAAATGTGCACTGGATATTTATAATTTATGTGCACTGGATATGTAATATACTTGCACTGCAAATTTAATATATGTGCACTGGATATATATAACATATGTGCACTGGATATATAATATATGTGCACTGGAAATATAATATATGTGCACTTGATATTTAATATATGTGCACTGTATATATATAATGTATGTGCACTGGATATATAATATATGTGCACTGGATTTATATATATATATATATAATATATGTGCACTGGAAATATAATATATGTGCACTTGATATTTAATATATGTGCACTGGATATTTAATATATGTGCACTGGATATATATAATATATGTGCAATGGATATTTAATATATGTGCACTGGATATATATAATATATGTGCACTAAATGTATAATATGTGTGCACTGGATATTTAATATATGTGCACTGGATATATATAAAATATATGTGCGCTGGATATATAAAATATATGTGCACTGGATAAATAATATATGTGCACTGGATATTTAATATATGTGCACTGGATATATAATATATCTGCACTGGATATTTAATATATCTGCACTGGATATTTAATATATGTGCTCTGGATTTTTAATATAACTGCACTGGATATTTAATATATGTGCACTGGATATTTAATATCTGTGCACTGGATATAAATAATATATGTGCAATGGATATTTAATATATGTGCACTGGATATATAAAATATATGTGCACTGGATATAGAAAATATATGTGCACTGGATATTTAATATATGTGCACTGGATATTTAATATATGTGCACTGGATATATATAATATATGTGCACTGGATATATAATAAATGTGCACTGGATATTTAATATATGTGCAGTGGATATATATAATATATGTGCACTGGATATTTAATATATGTGCACTGGATATTTAATATATGTGCACTGGATAAATATAATATATGTGCACTGGATATTTAATATATGTGCACTGGATATTTAATATATGTGCACTGGATATATATAATATATGTGCACTGGATATATAATATATGTGCACTGGAAATTTAATATATGTGCACTGGATATATATAACTTATGTGCACTGGATATATAATATATGTGCACTGGAAATAAAATATATGTGCACTTGATATTTAATATATGTGCACTGTATATATATATAATATATGTGCACTGGATATATAATATATGTGCAATGGATATTCAATATATGTGCACTGGATATATATAATATATGTGCACTGGATATATATAATATATGTGCACTGGATATATACAATATATGTGCACTGGAAATAAAATATATGTGCACTGGATAAATAATATATGTGCACTGGATATTTAATATATGTGCCCTGGATATATATATATGTAATATATGTGCCCTGGATATATAATATATGTGCTCTGGATATTTAATATATGTTCACTGGATATTTAATATCTGTGCACTGGATATATATAATATATGTGAACTGGATATATAATAAATTTGCTCTGGATATTTAATATATGTGCACTGGATATATATATCATATATGTGCACTGGATATTTAATATATGTGCACTCGAAATATAAAATATATGTGCACTAGATATTTAATATATGTGCACTGGATATTTAATATATGTGCACTGGATATATAAAATATATGTGCACTAGATATTTAATATATGTGCACTGGATATATATAATATATGTGCACAGGATATTTAATATATGTGCACTAGATATATATAATATATGTGCACTGGATATTTAATATATTTGCACTGGATATATATAATATATGTGCACTGGTTATATATAATATATGTGCAATGGATATTTAATATATGTGCACTGGATATTTAATATATGTGCACTGGATATACATAATATATGTGCACTGGATATTAAATAAATGTGCACTGGATATTTAATATATGTGCACTGGATATTTAATATATGTGCACTGGATATATAAAATATATTTGCACTGGATATTTAATATATGTGCACTGGATATATGTAATATATGTGCGCTGGATATATAATATATGTGCAATGGATATTTATTATATGTGCACTGGATATATATAATATATGTGCACTCAATATATAATATATGTGCACTGGATATTTAATATATGTGCAATGGATATATATTATATATGTGCACTGGATATTTAATAAATGTGCACTGGATATTTATAATTTATGTGCACTGGATATGTAATATACGTGCACTGCAAATTTAATATATGTGCACTGGATATATATAACATATGTGCACTGGATATATAATATATGTGCACTGGAAATATAATATATGTGCACTTGATATTTAATATATGTGCACTGTATATATATAATGTATGTGCACTGGATATATAATATATGTGCACTGGATTTATATATACATATATATATAATATATGTGCACTGGAAATATAATATATGTGCACTTGATATTTAATATATGTGCACTGGATATTTAATATATGTGCACTGGATATATATAATATATGTGCAATGGATATTTAATATATGTGCACTGGATATATATAATATATGTGCACTAAATTTATAATATGTGTGCACTGGATATTTAATATATGTGCACTGGATATATATAAAATATATGTGCGCTGGATATATAAAATATATGTGCACTGGATAAATAATATATGTGCACTGGATATTTAATATATGTGCACTGGATATATAATATATCTGCACTGGATATTTAATATATCTGCACTGGATATTTAATATATGTGCTCTGGATTTTTAATATAACTGCACTGGATATTTAATATATGTGCACTGGATATTTAATATATGTGCACTGGATATTTAATATATGTGCACTGGATATATATAATATATGTGCACTGGATATATAATAAATGTGCACTGGATATTTAATATATGTGCAGTGGATATATATAATATATGTGCACTGGATATTTAATATATGTGCACTGGATATTTAATATATGTGCACTGGATAAATATAATATATGTGCACTGGATATTTAATATATGTGCACTGGATATTTAATATATGTGCACTGGATATATATAATATATGTGCACTGGATATATAATATATGTGCACTGGAAATTTAATATATGTGCACTGAATATATATAACTTATGTGCACTGGATATATAATATATGTGCACTGGAAATAAAATATATGTGCACTTGATATTTAATATATGTGCACTGTATATATATAATATATGTGCACTGGATATATAATATATGTGCAATGGATATTCAATATATGTGCACTGGATATATATAATATATGTGCACTGGATATATATAATATATGTGCACTGGATATATACAATATATGTGCACTGGAAATAAAATATATGTGCACTGGATAAATAATATATGTGCACTGGATATTTAATATATGTGCCCTGGATATATATATATATGTAATATATGTGCCCTGGATATATAATATATGTGCTCTGGATATTTAATATATGTTCACTGGATATTTAATATCTGTGCACTGGATATATATAATATATGTGAACTGGATATATAATAAATTTGCTCTGGATATTTAATATATGTGCACTGGATATATATATCATATATGTGCACTGGATATTTAATATATGTGCACTCGAAATATAAAATATATGTGCACTAGATATTTAATATATGTGCACTGGATATTTAATATATGTGCACTGGATATATAAAATATATGTGCACTAGATATATAATATATGTGAACTGGATATATAATAAATTTGCTCTGGATATTTAATATATGTGCACTGGATATATATATCATATATGTGCACTGGATATTTAATATATGTGCACTCACAATATAAAATATATGTGCACTAGATATTTAATATATGTGCACTGGATATTTAATATATGTGCACTGGATATATAAAATATATGTGCACTAGATATTTAATATATGTGCACTGGATATATATAATATATGTGCACAGGATATTTAATATATGTGCACTGGATATACATAATATATGTGCACTGGATATTAAATAAATGTGCACTGGATATTTAATATATGTGCACTGGATATTTAATATATGTGCACTGGATATATAAAATATATTTGCACTGGATATTTAATATATGTGCACTGGATATATGTAATATATGTGCGCTGGATATATAATATATGTGCAATGGATATTTATTATATGTGCACTGGATATATATAATATATGTGCACTCAATATATAATATATGTGCACTGGATATTTAATATATGTGCAATGGAAATATAAAATATATGTGCACTGGATAAATAATATATGTGCACTGGATATTTAATATATGTGCACTGGATATATAATATATCTGCACTGGATATTTATATATATGTGCACTGGATATATAATATATCTGCACTGGATATTTATATATATGTGCTCTGGATATTTAATATAACTGCACTGGATATTTAATATATGTGCTCTGGATATTTAATATAACTGCACTAGATATTTAATATATGTGCACTGGATATTTAAAATGTGTGCACTGGATATTTAATATATGTGCAGTAGATATATATATACATTATATGTGCACTGGATATTTAATATATGTGCACTGGTTATATATAATATAGGTGCACTGGATATTTAATATATTTGCACTGGATATATATAATATAAGTGCACTGGTTATATAAAATATATGTGCAATGGATATTTAATATATGTGCACTGGATATCTATATAATATATGTGCACTGGATATTTAATAAATGTGCACTAGATATATATACATTATATGTGCACTGGATATTTAATATATGTGCACTGGATATATATAATATATGTACAATGGATATTTAATATATGTGCACTGGATATATAAAATATATGTGCACTGGAAATATAAAATATATGTGCACTGGATAAATAAAATATGACTGCAATGGATATTTAATATATGTGCACTGGATATTTAATATGTGTGCACTAGATATATATATATAATATGTGCAATGGATATTTAATATATGTGCACTGGATATATTAATTATATGTGCACTGGATATATAAAATATATGTGCTCTGGATATATAATAATGTGCACTGGATATTTAATATATGTGCAGTGGATATATATAATATATGTGCACTGGATATTTAATATATGTGCACTGGATATTTAATATATGTGCACTGGATATATATAATATATGTGCACTGGATAATTAATAAATGTGCACTGGATATTTATAATTTATGTGCACTGGATATATAATATATGTGCACTGGAAATTTAATATATGTGCACTGGATAAATAATATATGTGCACTGGATATTTAATATATGTGCCCTGGATATATATATATATATATATATATATATATATATATATATAATATATATGTGCCCTGGATATATAATATATGTGCTCTGGATATTTAATATATGTTCACTGGATATTTAATATCTGTGCACTGGATATATAATAAATTTGCACTGGATATTTAATATATGTGCACTGGATATATATAATATGTGTGCACTGGATATTTAATATATGTGCACTGGAAATATAAAATATATGAGCACTAGATATTTAATATATGTGCACTGGATATTTAATATATGTGCACAGGATATTTAATATATGTGCACTAGATATATATAATATATGTGCACTGGATATTTAATATATTTGCACTGGATATATATAATATATGTGCACTGGTTATATATAATATATGTGCAATGGATATTTAATATATGTGCACTGGATATTTAATATATGTGCACTGGATATATATAATATATGTGCACTGGATTTATATATATAATATATGTGCACTGGAAATATAATATATGAGCACTTGATATGTAATATATGTGCACTGGATATTTAATATATGTGCACTGGATATATAAAATATATGTGCACTGGATATTTAATATATGTGCACTGGATATATATAATATATGTGCACTGGATTTATATATATATATATATATAATATATGTGCACTGGAAATATAATATATGTGCACTTGATATTTATTATATGTGCACTGGATATTTAATATATGTGCACTGGATATATATAATATATGTACAATGGATATTTAATATATGTGCACTGGAAATATAAAATATATGTGCACTGGATAAATAATATATGTGCAATGGATATTTAATATATGTGCACTGGATATTTAATATAACTGCAATGGATATTTAATATATGTGCACTGGATATTTAATATGTGTGCACTAGATATATATATAATATGTGCAATGGATATTTAATATATGTGCGCTGGATATATAAAATATATGTGCACTGGATATATAAAATATATGTGCTCTGGATATATAATAATGTGCACTGGATATTTAATATATGTGCAGTGGATATATATAATATATGTGCACTGGAAATTTAATATATGTGCACTGGATATTTAATATATGTGCACTGGATATATATAATATATGTGCACTGGATATTTAATAAATGTGCACTGGATATTTAATATATGTGCCCTGGATATATAATATATGTGCTCTGGATATTTAATATATGTTCACTGGATATTTAATATCTGTGCACTGGATATATAATAAATTTGCACTGGATATTTAATATATGTGCACTGGATATATATAATATGTGTGCACTGGATATTTAATATATGTGCACTGGAAATATAAAATATATGAGCACTAGATATTTAATATATGTGCACTGGATATTTAATATATGTGCACTGGATATATATAATATATGTGCACTGGATTTATATATATAATATATGTGCACTGGAAATATAATATATGAGCACTTGATATGTAATATATGTGCACTGGATATTTAATATATGTGCACTGGATATATATAATATATGTGCGCTGGATATATATAATATATGTGCACTGGATATATAATAAATGTGCACTGGATATTTAATATATGTGCAGTGGATATATATAATATATGTGCACTGGATATATAATAAATGTGCACTGAATATTTAATATATGTGCAGTGGATATATATAATATATGTGCACTGGATATTTATTATATGTGCACTGAAAATTTAATATATTTGCACTGGATATATATAATATAAGTGCACTGGTTATATAAAATATATGTGCAATGGATATTTAATATATGTGCAGTGGATATATATATATAATATATGTGCACTAGATATTTAATAAATGTGCACTGGATATATATAATTTATGTGCACTGGATATATAATATATGTGCACTGGAAATTTAATATATGTGCACTGGATATATATAATATATGTGCAATGGATATTTAATATATGTGCAGTGGATATATATATAATATATGTGCACTAGATATTTAATAAATGTGCACTGGATATATATAATTTATGTGCACTAAATATATAATATATGTGCACTGGATATTTAATATATGTGCACTAATATATAACATATGTGCACTGGATATTTAATACATGTGCACTAAATATTTAACAAATGTGCACTGGATATTTAATATATGTGCACTAAATATATAATATATGTGCACTGGATATTTAATATATGTGCATAAATATATAATATATGTGCACTGGATATTTAATATGTGTGCACTGGATATTTATAATATATGTGCACTGGATATATAATATATGTGCAATGGATATTCAATATATGTGCACTTGATATATATAATATATGTGCACTGGATATATACAATATATGTGCACTGGATATAAACAATATACTTGCTCTGAAAATATAATATATGTGCACTGGATAAATAATATATGTGCAATGGATATTTAATATATGTGCCCTGGATATAAATATATATAATATATGTGCCCTGAATATATAATATATGTGCTCTGGATATTTAATATATCTGCATTGGATATTTAATATATGTGCACTGGATATTTAATATGTGTGCACTGGATATATATAATATATCTGCATTGGATATTTAATATATGTGCACTGGATATTTAATATATGTGCACTGGATATATATAATATATGTGCACTGGATATTTAATAAATGTGCACTGGATATTTATAATTTATGTGCACTGGATATATAATATATCTGCACTGGATATTTAATATGTGTGCTCTGGATATTTAATATAACTGCACTGGATATTTAATATATGTGCACTGGATATTTAATATGTGTGCACCGGATATATATAATATATGTGCACTGGATATATAATAAATGTGCACTGGATATTTAATATATGTGCAGTGGATATATATAATATATGTGCACTGGATATTTAATATAACTGCACTGGATATATAATATATGTGCACTGGATATTTAATATGTGTGCACTGGATATATAAAATATATGTGCACTGGATATATAATAAATGTGCACTGGATTTATATATATAATATATGTGCACTGGAAATATAATATATGAGCACTTGATATGTAATATATGTGCACTGGATATTTAATATATGTGCACTGGATATATAAAATATATGTGCACTGGATATTTAATATATGTGCACTGGATATATATAATATATGTGCACTGGATTTATATATATATATATATATATATAATATATGTGCACTGGAAATATAATATATGTGCACTTGATATTTATTATATGTGCACTGGATATTTAATATATGTGCACTGGATATATATAATATATGTACAATGGATATTTAATATATGTGCACTGGAAATATAAAATATATGTGCACTGGATAAATAATATATGTGCAATGGATATTTAATATATGTGCACTGGATATTTAATATAACTGCAATGGATATTTATTATATGTGCACTGGATATTTAATATGTGTGCACTAGATATATATATAATATGTGCAATCGATATTTAATATATGTGCGCTGGATATATAAAATATATGTGCTCTGGATATATAATAATGTGCACTGGATATTTAATATATGTGCAGTGGATATATATAATATATGTGCACTGGAAATTTAATATATGTGCACTGGATATTTAATATATGTGCACTGGATATATATAATATATTTGCACTGGATATTTAATAAATGTGCACTGGATATTTAATATATGTGCCCTGGATATATAATATATGTGCTCTGGATATTTAATATATGTTCACTGGATATTTAATATCTGTGCACTGGATATATAATAAATTTGCACTGGATATTTAATATATGTGCACTGGATATATATAATATGTGTGCACTGGATATTTAATATATGTGCACTGGAAATATAAAATATATGAGCACTAGATATTTAATATATGTGCACTGGATATTTAATATATGTGCACAGGATATTTAATATATGTGCACTGGATATATATAATATATGTGCACTGGTTATATATAATATATGTGCAATGGATATTTAATATATGTGCACTGGATATTTAATATATGTGCACTGGATATATATAATATATGTGCACTGGATTTATATATATAATATATGTGCACTGGAAATATAATATATGAGCACTTGATATGTAATATATGTGCACTGGATATTTAATATATGTGCACTGGATATATATAATATATGTGCGCTGGATATATATAATATATGTGCACTGGATATATAATAAATGTGCACTGGATATTTAATATATGTGCAGTGGATATATATAATATATGTGCACTGGATATATAATAAATGTGCACTGGATATTTAATATATGTGCAGTGGATATATATAATATATGTGCACTGGATATTTATTATATGTGCACTGAAAATTTAATATATTTGCACTGGATATATATAATATAAGTGCACTGGTTATATAAAATATATGTGCAATGGATATTTAATATATGTGCAGTGGATATATATATAATATATGTGCACTAGATATTTAATAAATGTGCACTGGATATATATAATTTATGTGCACTGGATATATAATATATGTGCACTGGAAATTTAATATATGTGCACTGGATATATATAATATATGTGCAATGGATATTTAATATATGTGCAGTGGATATATATATAATATATGTGCACTAGATATTTAATAAATGTGCACTGGATATATATAATTTATGTGCACTAAATATATAATATATGTGCACTGGATATTTAATATATGTGCACTAATATATAATATATGTGCACTGGATATTTAATACATGTGCACTAAATATTTAACAAATGTGCACTGGATATTTAATATATGTGCACTAAATATATAATATATGTGCACTGGATATTTAATATATGTGCATAAATATATAATATATGTGCACTGGATATTTAATATGTGTGCACTGGATATTTATAATATATGTGCACTGGATATATAATATATGTGCAATGGATATTCAATATATGTGCACTTGATATATATAATATATGTGCACTGGATATATACAATATATGTGCACTGGATATAAACAATATACTTGCTCTGAAAATATAATATATGTGCACTGGATAAATAATATATGTGCAATGGATATTTAATATATGTGCCCTGGATATAAATATATATATAATATATGTGCCCTGAATATATAATATATGTGCTCTGGATATTTAATATATCTGCATTGGATATTTAATATATGTGCACTGGATATTTAATATGTGTGCACTGGATATATATAATATATGTGCTCTGGATATGTAATATATGTGCACTGGATAGTTAATATATTTGCACTGGATATATATAATATATGTGCACTGGTTATATATAATATATTTGCAATGCTTATTTAATATATGTGCACTGGATATATATAATATATGTGCACTGGATATTTAATAACTGTGCACTGGATATTTATAATTTATGTGCACTGGATATATAATATATCTGCACTGGATATTTAATATGTGTGCTCTGGATATTTAATATAACTGCACTGGATATTTAATATATGTGCACTGGATATTTAATATGTGTGCACCGGATATATATAATATATGTGCACTGGATATATAATAAATGTGCACTGGATATTTAATATATGTGCAGTGGATATATATAATATATGTGCACTGGATATTTAATATAACTGCACTGGATATATAATATATGTGCACTGGATATTTAATATGTGTGCACTGGATATATAAAATATATGTGCACTGGATATATAATAAATGTGCACTGGATATTTAATATATGTGTAGTGGATATATATAATATATGTGCACTGGATATATAAAATATGTGCACTGGATATTTAATATATGTGCACTGGATATATATTATATATGTGCACTGGATATTTAATAAATGTGCACTGGATATTTATAATTTATGTGCACTGGATATGTAATATATGTGCACTGCAAATTTAATATATGTGCACTGGATATATATAACATATGTGCACTGGATATATAATATATGTGCACTGGAAATATAATATATGTGCACTTGATATTTAATATATGTGCACTGTATATATATAATGTATGTGCACTGGATATATAATATATGTGCACTGGATTTATATATATATATATATATATATAATATATGTGCACTGGAAATATAATATATGTGCACTTGATATTTAATATATGTGCACTGGATATTTAATATATGTGCACTGGATATATATAATATATGTGCAATGGATATTTAATATATGTGCACTGGATATATATAATATATGTGCACTAAATTTATAATATGTGTGCACTGGATATTTAATATATGTGCACTGGATATATATAAAATATATGTGCGCTGGATATATAAAATATATGTGCACTGGATAAATAATATATGTGCACTGGATATTTAATATATGTGCACTGGATATATAATATATCTGCACTGGATATTTAATATATCTGCACTGGATATTTAATATATGTGCTCTGGATTTTTAATATAACTGCACTGGATATTTAATATATGTGCACTGGATATTTAATATCTGTGCACTGGATATATATAATATATGTGCAATGGATATTTAATATATGTGCACTGGATATATAAAATATATGTGCACTGGATATAGAAAATATATGTGCACTGGATATTTAATATATGTGCACTGGATATTTAATATATGTGCACTGGATATATATAATATATGTGCACTGGATATATAATAAATGTGCACTGGATATTTAATATATGTGCAGTGGATATATATAATATATGTGCACTGGATATTTAATATATGTGCACTGGATATTTAATATATGTGCACTGGATATATATAACTTATGTGCACTGGATATATAATATATGTGCACTGGAAATAAAATATATGTGCACCTGATATTTAATATATGTGCACTGTATATATATAATATATGTGCACTGGATATATAATATATGTGCAATGGATATTCAATATATGTGCACTGGATATATATAATATATGTAAACTGGATATACATAATATATGTGCACTGGATATATACAATATATGTGCACTGGAAATAAAATATATGCGCACTGGATAAATAATATATGTGCACTGGATATTTAATATATGTGCACTGGATATATAAAATATATTTGCACTGGATATTTAATATATGTGCACTGGATATATATAATATATGTGCACTGGATATATAATATATGTGCAATGGATATTTATTATATGTGCACTGGATATATATAATATATGTGCACTCAATATATAATATATGTGCACTGGATATTTAATATATGTGCAATGGAAATATAAAATATATGTGCACTGGATAAATAATATATGTGCACTGGATATTTAATATATGTGCACTGGATATATAATATATCTGCACTGGATATTTAATATATGTGCTCTGGATATTTCATATAACTGCACTGGATATTTAATATATGTGCTCTGGATATTTAATATAACTGCACTAGATATTTAATATATGTGCACTGGATATTTAAAATGTGTGCACTGGATATTTAATATATGTGCAGTAGATATATATATACATTATATGTGCACTGGATATTTAATATATGTGCACTGGATATATATAATATATGTGCACTGGATATTTAATATATTTGCACTGGATATATATAATATAAGTGCACTGGTTATATAAAATATATGTGCAATGGAAATTTAATATATGTGCACTGGATATATATATAATATATGTGCACTGGATATTTAATATATGTGCACTGGATATATATAATATATGTGCACTGGATAAATAATATATGTGCACTTGATATTTAATACATGTGCACTAAATATATAATATATGTGCACTGGATAATTAATATATGTGCACTAAATATATAATATATGTTCACTGGATATTTAATATATGTGCAGTAAATATATATAATATATGTGCACTGGATATATAATAAATGTGCACTGGATATTGATATATGTGCACTGTATATATATATAATGTATGTGCACTGGATATTTAATATATATCCAGTGGACATATATTAAATACCAGTGCAGTTATATTAAATATCCAGTGCACATATATTATATTTATCCACTGCACATATATTAAATATCCAGTGCACATTTATTATATATCCAGTGCACATATATTATATATATCCAGTGCACACATATTAAATATCCAGTGCACATATATTAAATATCCAGTGCAGTTATACTAAATATCCAGAGCACATATATTAAATATCCAGAGCAGTTATATTAAATATCCAGAGCACATATATTAAATATCCAGTGAACATATATTATTTATCCAGTGCACATATATTTTATATATCCAGCGCACATATATTTTATATATCCAGTGCACATATATTAAATATCCAGTGCACATATATTGAATATCCATTGCACATATATTATATATCCAGTGCACATATATTATATATTTAGTGCACATATATTAAATATCCAGTGCACATATATTATATATTTAGTGCACATATATTAAATATCCAGTGCACATTTATTATATATTTAGTGCACATGTATTAAACATCCAGTGCACATATATTATATATTTAATGCACATATATTAAATATCCAGTGCACATATATTATATATTTAGTGCACATGTATTAAATATCAAGTGCACATATATTATTTATCCAGTGCACATATATTATATATCCAGTGCACATATATTATATATTTAGTGCACATGTATTAAATATCAAGTGCACATATATTATTTATCCAGTGCACATATATTATATATATCCAGTGCACATATATTAAATTTCCAGTGCACATATATTATATATCCAGTGCACATAAATTATATATATCCAGTGCACATTTATTAAATATCTAGTGCACATATATTATATATATATCCACTGCACATATATTAAATATCCATTGCACATATATTTTATATAACCAGGGCACTTATATTATATATATCCAGTGCAAATATATTAAATATCCAGTGCACATATATTAAATATCCAGTGCACATATATTATATATATCCACTGCACATATATTAAATATCCAGTGCACATTTATTATATATCCAGTGCACATATATTATATATATCCAGTGCACACATATTAAATATCCAGTGCACATATATTATTTATCCAGTGCACATATATTTTATATATCCAGTGCACATATATTTTATGTATCCAGTGCACATATATTTTATACATCCAGTGCACATATATTAAATATCCAGTGCACATATATTATATATTTAGTGCACTTATATTATATATATCCAGTGCACATATATTATATATATCCAGTGCACATATATTATATATATCCAGTGCACACATATTAAATATCCAGTTCACATATATTAAATATCCAGTGCACATATTAAATATCAAGAGCACATATATTATATTTCCAGTGCACATATATTATATATATAAATCCAGTGCACATATATTATATATATCTAGTGCACATATATGAAATATCCAGTGCACATATATTTTATATATCCAGTGCACATATATTATATATATCCACTGCACATATATTAAATATCCAGTGCACATTTATTATATATCCAGTGCACATATATTATATATATCCACGGCACATATATTAAATATCCAGTGCACATTTAATATATAACCAGTGCACATATATTATATATATCCAGCGCACATATATTAAATATCCATTGCATATATATTTTATATCCAGTGCACATATATTATATATATCCATTGCACATATATTATATATATCCAGTGCACACATATTAAATATCCAGTGCACATATATTAAATATCCAGTACAGTTATATTAAATATCCAGAGCACATATATTAAATATCCAGTGCAGATATATTATATATCCAGTGCACATAAATTATAAATATCCAGTGCACATTTATTAAATATCCAGTGCACATATATTATATATATCCAGTGCACATATATTAAATATGCATTGCACATATATTATATATAACCAGTGCACATATATTATATATATCCAGTGCAAATATATTAAATATCCAGTGCACATATATTATATATATCTAGTGCACATATATTAAATATCCTGTGCACATGTATTATATATATCCAGTGCACATATATTAAATATCCATTGCACATATATTATATATATCCAGTGCACACATATTAAATATCCAGTTCACATATATTAAATGTCCAATGCAGATATATTAAATATCCAGAGCACATATATTATATATCCAGGGCACATATATTATATATATATCCAGGGTACATATATTAAATATCCAGTGCACATATATTATTTATCCAGTGCACATATATTATTTTTTCAGAGCACATTGATTGTATATTTCCAGTGCACATATATTGTATATATCCAGTGCACATATATTATATATATCCAGTGCACATATATTGAATATCCATTGCACATATATTGTATATCCAGTGCACATATATTATAAATATCCAGTCCACATATATTAAATATCCAGTGCACATATATTATATATTTAGTGCACATATATTAAATATCCAGTGCACATTTATTATATATTTAGTGCACATGTATTAAATATCCAGTGCTCATTTATTACATATTTAGTGCACATGTATTAAATATCCAGTGCACATATATTATATATTTAGTGCACATATATTAAATATCCAGTGCACATATATTATATATTTAGTGCACATGTATTATATATATCCAGTACACATATATTAAATATCCAGTGCACATATATTATATATATCCAGTGCACATATATTAAATATCCAGTGCACATATATTAAATATCCAGTGCACACATATTATATATATCCAGTGCACACATATTAAATATCCAGTGCACATATATTGTATATATCCAGTGCACATATATTATATATATCCAGTGCACATATATTATATATATCCAGTGCACATATATTGAATATCCATTGCACATATATTATATATACAGTGCACATATATTATATATATATACGGTGCACATATATTAAATATCAAGTGCACATATATTATATTTCCAGTTCACATATATTATATATCCAGTGCACATATGTTATATATTTCCAGTGCACATATATTAAATTTCCAGTGCACATATATTATATATCCAGTGCACAAAAATTATAAATATCCAGTGCACATTTATTAAATATCCAGTGCACATATATTATATATATCCAGTGCACATATATTAAATATCCAGTGCACATTTATTATATATCCAGTGCACATATATTATATATATCCAGTGCACACATATTAAATATCCAGTGCACATATATTATATTTCCAGTGCACATATATTATATATCCAGTGTACATATATTATATCTATCCAGAGCACATATATTAAATATCCAGTGCACATATATTATATATCCAGTGCACATACATTATATATATATACAGTGCACATATATTAAATATCAAGTGCACATATATTATATTTCCAGTGCACATATATTATATATCCAGTGCACATATGTTATATATATCCAGTGCACATATATTAAATTTCCATTGCACATATATTATATATCCAGTGCACATAAATTATAAATATCCAGTGCACATTTATTAAATATCCAGTGCACATATATTATATATATCCAGTGCACATATATTAAATATCCAGTGCAAATATATTAAATATCCATTGCACATATATTATATATAACCAGTGCACATATATTATATATATCCAGTGCAAATATATTAAATATCCAGTGCACATAAATTATATATATCTAGTGCACATATAGTAAATATCCTGTGCACATATATTATATATATATCCAGTGCACATATATTAAATATCTATTGCACATATATTTTATATACCCAGTGCACATATATTAAATATCCAGTGCACATATATTAAATATCTAGTGCACATATATTTTATATATCCAGTGCACATATATTAAATATCCAGTGCACATATATTATATATATCTAGTGCACATATATTAAATATCCAGTGCACATTTATTATATATCCAGTGCACATATATTATATATATCCAGTGCACACATATTAAATATCCAGTGCACATATATTAAATATCCAGTGCACATATATTAAATATCCAATGCAGGTATATTAAATATCCAGAGCACATATATTATATATCCAGGGTACATATATTATATATATAAATATATCCAGGGCACATATACTAAATATCCAGTGCACATATATTATTTATCCAGTGCACATATATTATATTTCCAGTGCACATATATTGTATATATCCAGTGCACATATATTATATATATCCAGTGCACATATATTATATATATCCAGTGCACATATATTGAATATCCATTGCACATATATTATATATATACAGTGCACATATATTAAATATCAAGTGCACATATATTATATTTCCAGTGCACATATATTATATATCCAGTGCACATATGTTATATATATCCAGTGCACATATATTAAATTTCCAGTGCACATATATTACATATCCAGTGCACATAAATTATAAATATCCAGTGCACATTTATTAAATATCCAGTGCACATTTATTATATATATCCAGAGCACATATATTAAATATCCAGTGCACATTTATTATATATCCAGTGCACATATATTATATATATCCAGTGCACACATATTAAATATCCAGTGCACATATATTATATTTCCAGTGCACATATATTATATATCCAGTGTACATATATTATATCTATCCAGTGCACATATATTAAATATCCTGTGCACATATATTATATATCCAGTGCACATACATTATATATATACAGTGCACATATATTAAATATGAAGTGCACATATATTATATTTCCAGTGCACATATATTAAATATGAAGTGCACATATATTATATATCCAGTGCACATACATTATATATATACAGTGCACATATATTAAATATGAAGTGCACATATATTATATTTCCAGTGCACATATATTATATATCCAGTGCACATATGTTATATATATCCAGTGCACATATATTAAATTTCCAGTGCACATATATTACATATCCAGTGCACATAAATTATAAATATGCAGTGCACATTTATTAAATATCCAATGCACATATATAATATATATCCAGTGCACATATATTAAATATCCAGTGCACATATATTATAAATCCAGTGCACATATATTATATATATATCCACTGCACATATATTAAATATCCAGTGCACATTTATTATATATCCAGTGCACATATATTATATATATCCAGTGCACATATATTAAATTTCCAGTGAAGTTATATTAAATATCCAGAGCACATATAATAAATATCCAGTGCAGATATATTATATATCTAGTGCACATAAATTATAAATATCCAGTGCACATTTATTAAATATCCAGTGCACATATATTATATATATCCAGTGCACATATATTAAATATGCATTGCACATATATTATATATAACCAGTACACATATATTATATATATCCAGTGCACATATATTAAATATCCTGTGCACATATATTATTTATCCAGTGCACATATATTTTATATATCCAGTGCACATATATTAAATATCCAGTGCACATATATTAAATATCTAGTGCACATATATTTTATATATCCAGTGCACATATATTAAATATCCAGTGCACATATATTAAATATCTAGTGCACATATATTTTATATATCCAGTGCACATATATTAAATATCCAGTGCACATATATTATATACATCTAGTGCACATATATTAAATATCCAGTGCACATTTATTATATATCCAGTGCACATATATTATATATATCCAGTGCACATATATTAAATATCCAGTGCACATATATTATATATATCTAGTGCACATATATTAAATATCCAGTGCACATTTATTATATATCCAGTACACATATATTATATATATCCAGTGCACATATATTAAATATCCAGTGCACATATATTATATACATCTAGTGCACATATATTAAATATCCAGTGCACATTTATTATTTATCCAGTGCACATATATTTTATATATCCAGTGCACATATATTAAATATCCAGTGCACATATATTATATACATCTAGTGCACATATATTAAATATCCAGTGCACATTTATTATTTATCCAGTGCACATATATTTTATATATCCAGTGCACACATATTAAATATCCAGTGCACATATATTAAATATCCAGTGCACATATATTAAATATCCAATGCAGGTATATTAAATATCCAGAGCACATATATTATATATCCAGGGTACATATATTATATATATAAATATATCCAGGGCACATATACTAAATATCCAGTGCACATATATTATTTATCCAGTGCACATATATTATATTTCCAGTGCACATATATTGTATATATCCAGTGCACATATATTATATATATCCAGTGCACATATATTATATATATCCAGTGCACATATATTGAATATCCATTGCACATATATTATATATATACAGTGCACATATATTAAATATCAAGTGCACATATATTATATTTCCAGTGCACATATATTATATATCCAGTGCACATATGTTATATATATATCCAGTGCACATATAATAAATTTCCAGTGCACATATATTACATATCCAGTGCACATAAATTATAAATATCCAGTGCACATTTATTAAATATCCAGTGCACATATATTATATATATCCAGAGCACATATATTAAATATCCAGTGCACATTTATTATATATCCAGTGCACATATATTATATATATCCAGTGCACACATATTAAATATCCAGTGCACATATATTATATTTCCAGTGCACATATATTATATATCCAGTGTACATATATTATATCTATCCAGTGCACATATATTAAATATATAGTGCACATATATTATATATCCAGTGCACATACATTATATATATACAGTGCACATATAGTAAATATCCAGTGCACAAATATTATATATATATCCAGTGCACATATATTAAATTTCCAGTGCACATATATTATATATCCAGTGCACATAAATTATATACATCCAGTGCACATTTATTAAATATCTAGTGCACATATATTATATATATATCCACTGCACATATATTAAATATCCAGTGCACATATATTATATATTTAGTGCACATGTATTATATATATCCAGTACACATATATTAAATATCCAGTGCACATATATTATATATATCCAGTGCACATATATTAAATATCCAGTGCACATATATTAAATATCCAGTGCACACATATTATATATATCCAGTGCACACATATTAAATATCCAGTGCACATATATTGTATATATCCAGTGCACATATATTATATATATCCAGTGCACATATATTATATATATCCAGTGCACATATATTGAATATCCATTGCACATATATTATATATACAGTGCACATATATTATATATATATACGGTGCACATATATTAAATATCAAGTGCACATATATTATATTTCCAGTTCACATATATTATATATCCAGTGCACATATGTTATATATTTCCAGTGCACATATATTAAATTTCCAGTGCACATATATTATATATCCAGTGCACAAAAATTATAAATATCCAGTGCACATTTATTAAATATCCAGTGCACATATATTATATATATCCAGTGCACATATATTAAATATCCAGTGCACATTTATTATATATCCAGTGCACATATATTATATATATCCAGTGCACACATATTAAATATCCAGTGCACATATATTATATTTCCAGTGCACATATATTATATATCCAGTGTACATATATTATATCTATCCAGAGCACATATATTAAATATCCAGTGCACATATATTATATATCCAGTGCACATACATTATATATATATACAGTGCACATATATTAAATATCAAGTGCACATATATTATATTTCCAGTGCACATATATTATATATCCAGTGCACATATGTTATATATATCCAGTGCACATATATTAAATTTCCATTGCACATATATTATATATCCAGTGCACATAAATTATAAATATCCAGTGCACATTTATTAAATATCCAGTGCACATATATTATATATATCCAGTGCACATATATTAAATATCCAGTGCAAATATATTAAATATCCATTGCACATATATTATATATAACCAGTGCACATATATTATATATATCCAGTGCAAATATATTAAATATCCAGTGCACATAAATTATATATATCTAGTGCACATATAGTAAATATCCTGTGCACATATATTATATATATATCCAGTGCACATATATTAAATATCTATTGCACATATATTTTATATACCCAGTGCACATATATTAAATATCCAGTGCACATATATTAAATATCTAGTGCACATATATTTTATATATCCAGTGCACATATATTAAATATCCAGTGCACATATATTATATATATCTAGTGCACATATATTAAATATCCAGTGCACATTTATTATATATCCAGTGCACATATATTATATATATCCAGTGCACACATATTAAATATCCAGTGCACATATATTAAATATCCAGTGCACATATATTAAATATCCAATGCAGGTATATTAAATATCCAGAGCACATATATTATATATCCAGGGTACATATATTATATATATAAATATATCCAGGGCACATATACTAAATATCCAGTGCACATATATTATTTATCCAGTGCACATATATTATATTTCCAGTGCACATATATTGTATATATCCAGTGCACATATATTATATATATCCAGTGCACATATATTATATATATCCAGTGCACATATATTGAATATCCATTGCACATATATTATATATATACAGTGCACATATATTAAATATCAAGTGCACATATATTATATTTCCAGTGCACATATATTATATATCCAGTGCACATATGTTATATATATCCAGTGCACATATATTAAATTTCCAGTGCACATATATTACATATCCAGTGCACATAAATTATAAATATCCAGTGCACATTTATTAAATATCCAGTGCACATTTATTATATATATCCAGAGCACATATATTAAATATCCAGTGCACATTTATTATATATCCAGTGCACATATATTATATATATCCAGTGCACACATATTAAATATCCAGTGCACATATATTATATTTCCAGTGCACATATATTATATATCCAGTGTACATATATTATATCTATCCAGTGCACATATATTAAATATATAGTGCACATATATTATATATCCAGTGCACATACATTATATATATACAGTGCACATATAGTAAATATCCAGTGCACAAATATTATATATATATCCAGTGCACATATATTAAATTTCCAGTGCACATATATTATATATCCAGTGCACATAAATTATATACATCCAGTGCACATTTATTAAATATCTAGTGCACATATATTATATATATATCCACTGCACATATATTAAATATCCATTGCACATATATTTTATATAACCAGTGCACTTATATTATATATATCCAGTGCAAATATATTAAATATCCAGTGCACATATATTAAATATCCAGTGCACATATATTATATATATCCACTGCACATATATTAAATATCCAGTGCACATTTATTATATATCCAGTGCACATATATTATATATATCCAGTGCACACATATTAAATATCCAGTGCACATATATAAAATACCAGTGCAGTTATATTAAATATCCAGAGCACATATATTAAATATCCAGTGCAGATATATTATATATCCAGTGCACATATATTAAATATCCAGTGCACATATATTATTTATCCAGTGCACATATATTTTATATATCCAGTGCACATATATTTTATATATCCAGTGCACATATATTTTATATATCCAGTGCACACATATTAAATATCCAGTGCACATATATTAAATTTCCAGTGCAGTTATATTAAATATCCAGAGCACATATAATAAATATCCAGTGCAGATATATTATATATCTAGTGCACATAAATTATAAATATCCAGTGCACATTTATTAAATATCCAGTGCACATATATTATATATATCCAGTGCACATATATTAAATATGCATTGCACATATATTATATATAACCAGTACACATATATTATATATATCCAGTGCACATATATTAAATATCCTGTGCACATATATTATTTATCCAGTGCACATATATTTTATATATCCAGTGCACATATATTAAATATCCAGTGCACATATATTAAATATCTAGTGCACATATATTTTATATATCCAGTGCACATATATTAAATATCCAGTGCACATATATTAAATATCTAGTGCACATATATTTTATATATCCAGTGCACATATATTAAATATCCAGTGCACATATATTATATACATCTAGTGCACATATATTAAATATCCAGTGCACATTTATTATATATCCAGTGCACATATATTATATATATCCAGTGCACATATATTAAATATCCAGTGCACATATATTATATATATCTAGTGCACATATATTAAATATCCAGTGCACATTTATTATATATCCAGTACACATATATTATATATATCCAGTGCACATATATTAAATATCCAGTGCACATATATTATATACATCTAGTGCACATATATTAAATATCCAGTGCACATTTATTATTTATCCAGTGCACATATATTTTATATATCCAGTGCACATATATTAAATATCCAGTGCACATATATTATATATATCTAGTGCACATATATTAAATATCCAGTGCACATTTATTATATATCCAGTGCACATATATTATATATATCCAGTGCACACATATTAAATATCCAGTGCACATATATTAAATATCCAGTGCACATATATTAAATATCCAATGCAGGTATATTAAATATCCAGAGCACATATATTATATATCCAGGGTACATATATTATATATATAAATATATCCAGGGCACATATACTAAATATCCAGTGCACATATATTATTTATCCAGTGCACATATATTATATTTCCAGTGCACATATATTGTATATATCCAGTGCACATATATTATATATATCCAGTGCACATATATTATATATATCCAGTGCACATATATTATATATATCCAGTGCACATATATTGAATATCCATTGCACATATATTATATATATACAGTGCACATATATTAAATATCAAGTGCACATATATTATATTTCCAGTGCACATATATTATATATCCAGTGCACATATGTTATATATATATCCAGTGCACATATATTAAATTTCCAGTGCACATATATTATATATCCAGTGCACATAAATTATAAATATCCAGTGCACATTTATTAAATATCCAGTGCACATATATTATATATATCCAGAGCACATATATTAAATATCCAGTGCACATTTATTATATATCCAGTGCACATATATTATATATATCCAGTGCACACATATTAAATATCCAGTGCACATATATTATATTTCCAGTGCACATATATTATATATCCAGTGTACATATATTATATCTATCCAGTGCACATATATTAAATATATAGTGCACATATATTATATATCCAGTGCACATACATTATATATATACAGTGCACATATATTAAATATGAAGTGCACATATATTATATTTCCAGTGCACATATATTATATATCCAGTGCACATATGTTATATATATCCAGTGCACATATATTAAATTTCCAGTGCACATATATTACATATCCAGTGCACATAAATTATAAATATGCAGTGCACATTTATTAAATATCCAATGCACATATATAATATATATCCAGTGCACATATATTAAATATCCAGTGCACATATATTATAAATCCAGTGCACATATATTATATATATATCCACTGCACATATATTAAATATCCAGTGCACATTTATTATATATCCAGTGCACATATATTATATATATCCAGTGCACACATATTAAATATCCAGTGCACATATATTAAATATCCAGTGCAGTTATATTAAATATCCAGAGCACATATATTAAATATCCAGTGCAGATATATTATATATCTAGTGCACATAAATTATAAATATCCAGTGCACATTTATTAAATATCCAGTGCACATACATTATATATATCCAGTGCACATATATTAAATATGCATTGCACATATATTATATATAACCAGTACACATATATTATATATATCCAGTGCACATATATTAAATATCCTGTGCACATATATTATTTATCCAGTGCACATATATTATATTTTCAGAGCACATATATTGTATATATCCAGTGCACATATATTATATATCCAGTGCATATATATTGAATATCCATTGCACATATATTGTATATCCAGTGCACATATATTATAAATATCCAGTGCACACATATTAAATATCCAGTGCACATATATTATATATTTAGTGCACATATATTAAATATCCAGTGCACATATATTATATATTTAGTGCACATGTATTAAATATCCAGTGCACATATATTATATATTTAGTGCACATATATTAAATATCCAGTGCACATTTATTACATATTTAGTGCACATGTATTAAATATCCAGTGCACATATATTATATATTTAGTGCACATATATTAAATATCCAGTGCACATATATTATATATTTAGTGCACATGTATTAAATATCAAGTGCACATATATTATTTATCCAGTGCACATATATTATATATATCCAGTGCACATATAGTAAATATCCAGTGCACAAATATTATATATAGAGATGAGCGAACAGTGTTCTATCGAACTCATGTTCGATCGGATATTAGGCTGTTCGGCATGTTCGAATCGAATCGAACACCGCGTGGTAAAGTGCGCCATTACTCGATTCCCCTCCCACCTTCCCTGGCGCCTTTTTTGCTCCAATAACAGCGCTGGGTAGGTGGGACAGGAACTACGACACCGGTGACGTTGAAAAAAGTAGGCAAAACCCATTGGCTGCCGAAAACATGTGACCTCTAATTTAAAAGAACAGCGACGCCCAGCTTCGCGTCATTCTGAGCTTGCAATTCACCGAGGACGGAGGTTTCCGTCCAGCTAGCTAGGGCTTAGATTCTGGGTAGGCAGGGACAGGCTAGGATAGGAAGGAGAAGACAACCAACAGCTCTTGTAAGAGCTAAATTCCAGGGAGAAGCTTGTCAGTGTAACGTGGCACTGACGGGCTCAATCGCCGCAACCCAGCTTTCCCAGGATCCTGAATGGAATACACTGTCAGTGTATTCCCGTATACCCGATATATACCCCGATACCCGTTCCAACGGTGTGCCCCCCCACCTTCACCCCAGAAATACCCTGCAAGTCCCCTAGCAATAGAATTGGGGCTATATACACCCACAATTTTTACTACTGGTATACAGTGCCATTGTCTGACTGGGAATTCAAAGAATATATTGGGAATACAAATACCCTCATTTCTTGCTACTGCCATATAGTGCCAGTTTCTGACTGGTAATTCAAAGAATATATTGGGGTTACGTGCACCCACAATTTTTACTACTGGTATACAGTGCCATTGTCTGACTGGGAATTCAAAGAATATATTGGGAATACAAATACCCTCATTTCTTGCTACTGCCATATAGTGCCAGTGTCTGACTGGGAATTCAAAGAATATATTGGGGTTACGTGCACCCACAATTTTTACTACTGGTATACAGTGCCATTGTCTGACTGGGAATTCAAAGAGTATATTGGGAATACAAATACCCTCATTTCTTGCTACTGCCATATAGTGCCAGTTTCTGACTGGGAATTCAAAGAATATATTGGGGTTACGTGCACCCACAATTTTTACTACTGGTATACAGTGCCATTGTCTGACTGGGAATTCAAAGAGTATATTGGGAATACAAATACCCTCATTTCTTGCTACTGCCATATAGTGCCAGTTTCTGACTGGGAATTCAAAGAATATATTGGGGTTACGTGCACCCACAATTTTTACTACTGGTATACAGTGCCATTGTCTGACTGGGAATTCAAAGAGTATATTGGGAATACAAATACCCTCATTTCTTGCTACTGCCATATAGTGCCAGTTTCTGACTGGGAATTCAAAGAATATATTGGGGTTACGTGCACCCACAATTTTTACTACTGGTATACAGTGCCATTGTCTGACTGGGAATTCAAAGAATATATTGGGGTTATAAATACCCTCATTTCTTGCTACTGCCATATAGTGCCAGTTTCTGACTGGGAATTCAAAGAATATATTGGGGTTACGTGCACCCACAATTTTTACTACTGGTATACAGTGCCATTGTCTGACTGGGAATTCAAAGAATATATTGGGGTTATAAATACCCTCATTTCTTGCTACTGCCATATAGTGCCAGTTTCTGACTGGTAATTCAAAGAATATATTGGGGTTACGTGCACCCACAATTTTTACTACTGGTATACAGTGCCATTGTCTGACTGGGAATTCAAAGAGTATATTGGGAATACAAATACCCTCATTTCTTGCTACTGCCATATAGTGCCAGTGTCTGACTGGGAATTCAAAGAATATATTGGGGTTACGTGCACCCACAATTTTTACTACTGGTATACAGTGCCATTGTCTGACTGGGAATTCAAAGAGTATATTGGGAATACAAATACCCTCATTTCTTGCTACTGCCATATAGTGCCAGTTTCTGACTGGGAATTCAAAGAATATATTGGGGTTACGTGCACCCACAATTTTTACTACTGGTATACAGTGCCATTGTCTGACTGGGAATTCAAAGAGTATATTGGGAATACAAATACCCTCATTTCTTGCTACTGCCATATAGTGCCAGTGTCTGACTGGGAATTCAAAGAATATATTGGGGTTACGTGCACCCACAATTTTTACTACTGGTATACAGTGCCAATTTCTAACTAGGAATTCAAAATGCGCAAGGCTCCCGGAAAGGGACGTGGACGAGGCCGTGGGCGAGGTCGGGGGAATGGTTCTGGGGAGCAAGGTAGCAGTGAAGCCACAGGGCGTCCCGTGCCTACTCCTGTGGGGCAGCAAGCATTGCGCCACTCCACAGTGCCAGGGTTGCTTGCCACATTAACTAAACTGCAGGGTACAAACCTTAGTAGGCCCGAGAACCAGGAACAGGTCTTGCAATGGCTGTCAGAGAACGCTTACAGCACATTGTCCAGCAGCCAGTCAGACTCTGCCTCCTCTCCTCCTATTACCCAACAGTCTTGTCTTCCTTCCTCCCAAAATTCCGAAGCTTTACAGAACAATAACCCAAACTGTCCCTGCTCCCCAGAGCTGTTCTCCGCTCCTTTCATTGTCCCTCAACCTGCCTCTCCACGTCACGATTCCACGAACCTAACAGAGGAGCATCTGTATCCAGATGCTCAAACACTAGAGTCTCCTCCATCTCCGTTCGATTTGGTGGTGGATGACCAGCAACCCACCCTCATCGACGATGATGTGACGCAGTTGCCGTCAGGGCATCCAGTTGACCGGCGCATTGTGCGGGAGGAGGAGATGAGACAGGAGTTGGAAGAGGAAGTGGTGGATGATGAGGACACTGACCCGACCTGGACAGGGGGGATGTCAAGCGGGGAAAGTAGTGTGGATGTTGAGGCAGGTGCAGCACCAAAAAGGGTAGCTAGAGGCAGAGGCAGAGGTCAGCAGCTTAGGCGAAGCCAGGCCACACCCGGAATCTCCCAAGATGTTCCAGTTCGTACCCAGCCCCGAAAAACTCCCACCTCGAGGGCACGTTTCTCGAAGGTGTGGAGTTTTTTCAAGGAATGCGCCGAGGACAGATATAGTGTTGTCTGCACAATTTGCCTCTCGAAATTGATTAGGGGCTCTGAGAAGAGCAACCTGTCCACCACTTCAATGCGCCGTCATTTGGAATCCAAGCACTGGAATCAGTGGCAGGCAGCAACGGCAGGACAAAGGCCGACTGCCGTTCACGCCACTGCCACTGCCTCTGCCTCTGCCTCTGCCACTGCCACTGCTGACTGTGCTGGCGATGCACTCCAGAGGACGAGCCAGGACACCACTTCATCTGCCTCCGCCACTTTGTTGACTTCTACCTCATCCTCCCCTGGTCCTGTCTTATCTCCTTCTCCTGCACCATCAAAGGCACCATCAGGCGTTTCTTTACAACAACCCACCATCTCTCAGACATTGGAGCGGCGGCAGAAATACACTGCTAACCACCCACACGCGCAAGCCTTGAACGCCAACATCGCTAAACTGCTGGCCCAGGAGATGTTGGCGTTCCGGCTTGTTGAAACTCCCGCCTTCCTGGACCTGATGGCAACTGCGGCACCTCGCTATGCCGTCCCTAGCCGTCACTACTTCTCCCGGTGTGCCGTCCCCGCCTTGCACCAGCACGTGTCACTCAACATCAGGCGGGCCCTTAGTTCCGCGCTTTGCACAAAGGTCCACTTGACCACCGACGCGTGGACAAGTGCATGCGGACAGGGACGCTACATTTCACTGACGGCACACTGGGTGAATGTAGTTGAGGCTGGGACTGCTTCCCAAACTGGCCCGGTGTACCTCGTCTCCCCGCCTAACATTCCTGGCAGGGACACGAGAAGAACACCCCCCTCCTCCTCCTCCTCCTCTACCGCCTCCTCCTCCGCCACCGCCTCCTCCTCCGCCACCGCCTCCTCCTCCGCTGTTAGATTGACCCCAGCTACGAGTTGGAAACGTTGCAGCACTGGCGTTGGTAGACGTCAGCAGGCTGTGCTGAAGCTGATCAGCTTGGGGGACAGACAGCACACTGCCTCCGAGGTGAGGGATGCCCTCCTCGATGAGACGGCAATATGGTTTGAGCCGCTGCACCTGGGCCCAGGCATGGTCGTTTGTGATAACGGCCGGAACCTGGTAGCAGCTCTGGAGCTTGCCGGACTCCAACATGTTCCATGCCTGGCCCACGTCTTCAACCTAGTGGTGCAACGTTTCCTAAAGAGCTACCCCAATGTTCCAGAGCTACTGGTGAAAGTGCGGCGCATGTGCGCCCACTTTCGCAAGTCGACAGTAGCCGCTGCTAGCTTAAAATCTCTCCAGCAACGCCTGCATGTGCCACAACACCGGCTTTTGTGCGACGTCCCCACACGCTGGAACTCAACGTTTCAGATGTTGAATAGAGTGGTTGAGCAGCAGAGACCTTTGATGGAATACCAGCTACAAAACCCTAGGGTGCCACAAAGTCAGCTGCCTCAGTTTCACATCCATGAGTGGCCATGGATGAGAGACCTTTGTGACATCCTACGGGTCTTTGAGGAGTCCACAAGGAGGGTGAGCTCTGAGGATGCGATGGTGAGCCTTACAATCCCGCTCTTGTGTGTTCTGAGAGAATCCCTGATTGACATCAGGGATAACTCAGATCACACAGAGGAGTTAGGGATAGCATCCGATCCGTCACAGCTGGAGAGTAGGTCCACACATCTGTCCGCTTCACTGCGTTTAATGGAGGAGGAGGAGGAGGAGGAGGAGGAAGAAGAGTTGTCCGATGATGTGATGGTGATACAGGAGGCTTCCGGGCAACTTCGAATCGTCCCATTGTTGCAGCGCGGATGGGTAGACATGGAGGATGAGGAGGAAATGGAGATTGAACTTTCCGGTGGGGCCAGAGGAGTCATGCCAACTAACACTGTGGCAGACATGGCTGAGTTCATGTTGGGGTGCTTTACAACCGACAAGCGTATTGTCAAAATCATGGAGGACAACCAGTACTGGATCTTTGCTATCCTTGACCCCCGGTATAAAAACAACATCTCGTCTTTTATTCCGGTAGAGGGGAGGGCCAATCGCATCAATGCTTGCCACAGGCAATTGGTGCAGAATATGATGGAGATGTTTCCAGCATGTGACGTTGGCGGCAGGGAGGGCAGTTCCTCCAGTAGGCAACCAAGTTCTCACCGGTCCACACAAACGAGGGGCACACTGTCTAAGGTCTGGGACACCTTGATGGCACCCCCTCGCCAAAGTGCCGCCACGGAGGGTCCTAGTGTCACCAGGCGTGAGAAGTATAGGCGCATGTTGCGGGAATACCTTTCCGACCACAGCCCTGTCCTCTCCGACCCCTCTGCGCCCTACACGTATTGGGTGTCGAAGTTGGACCTGTGGCTTGAACTTGCCCTATATGCCTTGGAGGTGCTGTCCTGTCCTGCCGCCAGCGTCCTATCTGAGAGGGTGTTCAGTGCAGCCGGTGGCATCATCACTGACAAGCGCACCCGTCTGTCAGCTGAGAGTGCCGACCGGCTCACTTTGATAAAAATGAACCACCACTGGGTAGAGCCGTCATTTTTGTGCCCACCTGTGTAAAGCACCCCAACATGAAACTCCATGTCTGTACTCAACCTCTCCAATTCCTCCGCATCCTCATACTCATCCACCATAAGCGTTGCACAATTCTGCTAATACTAGGCTCCCTCCACCCTGATTTCCCCCAACTCTGCTGGTTAGAGGCTCCCTCCACCATGAATTTGCCCAAACTGGGCTGTTTAGAGGCTCCCTCCACCATGAATTGGTCCAAACTGGGTTTTTTAGAGGCTCCCTCCACCATGAATTTGCCCAAACTGGGCTGTTTAGAGGCTCCCTCCACCATGAATTGGTCCAAACTGGGCTGGTTAGAGGCTCCCTCCACCATGAATTTCCCAAAACTTGGCTGTTTAGAGGCTCCCTCCACCATGAATTTGCCCAAACTGGGCTGTTTAGAGGCTCCCTCCACCATTAATTGGTCCAAACTGGGCTGGTTAGAGGCTCCCTCCACCATGAATTTGCCCAAACTGGGGTGGTTAGAGGCTCCCTCCACCATTAATTGGTCCAAACTGGGCTGGTTAGAGGCTCCCTCCACCATGAATTTCCCAAAACTTGGCTGTTTAGAGGCTCCCTCCACCATTAATTGGTCCAAACTGGGCTGGTTAGAGGCTCCCTCCACCATGAATTTGCCCAAACTGGGCTGTTTAGAGGCTCCCTCCACCATTAATTGGTCCAAACTGGGCTGGTTAGAGGCTCCCTCCACCATGAATTTGCCCAAACTGGGCTGTTTAGAGGCTCCCTCCACCATGAATTGGTCCAAACTGGGGTGGTTAGAGGCTCCCTCCACCATGAATTGGTCCAAACTGGGGTGGTTAGAGGCTCCCTCCACCATTAATTGGTCCAAACTGGGCTGGTTAGAGGCTCCCTCCACAATTAATTGGTCCAAACTGGGCTAATTAGAGGCTCCCTCCACCATGAATTGGTCCAAACTGGGTTTTTTAGAGGCTCCCTCCACCATGAATTTGCCCAAACTGGGCTGTTTAGAGGCTCCCTCCACCATGAATTGGTCCAAACTGGGCTGGTTAGAGGCTCCCTCCACCATGAATTGGTCCAAACTGGGGTGGTTAGAGGCTCCCTCCACCATTAATTGGTCCAAACTGGGCTGGTTAGAGGCTCCCTCCACCATTAATTGGTCCAAACTGGGCTGGTTAGAGGCTCCCTCCACCATGAATTTGCCCAAACTGGGGTGGTTAGAGGCTCCCTCCACCATTAATTGGTCCAAACTGGGCTGGTTAGAGGCTCCCTCCACAATTAATTGGTCCAAACTGGGCTAATTAGAGGCTCCCTCCACCATGAATTGGTCCAAACTGGGTTTTTTAGAGGCTCCCTCCACCATGAATTTGCCCAAACTGGGCTGTTTAGAGGCTCCCTCCACCATGAATTGGTCCAAACTGGGCTGGTTAGAGGCTCCCTCCACCATGAATTTCCCAAAACTTGGCTGTTTAGAGGCTCCCTCCACCATTAATTGGTCCAAACTGGGCTGGTTAGAGGCTCCCTCCACCATTAATTGGTCCAAACTGGGCTGGTTAGAGGCTCCCTCCACCATTAATTGGTCCAAACTGGGCTGGTTAGAGGCTCCCTCCACCATGAATTTCCCAAAACTTGGCTGTTTAGAGGCTCCCTCCACCATTAATTGGTCCAAACTGGGCTGGTTAGAGGCTCCCTCCACCATGAATTTGCCCAAACTGGGCTGTTTAGAGGCTCCCTCCACCATGAATTGGTCCAAACTGGGTTTTTTAGAGGCTCCCTCCACCATTAATTGGTCCAAACTGGGCTGGTTAGAGGCTCCCTCCACAATTAATTGGTCCAAACTGGGCTAATTAGAGGCTCCCTCCACCATGAATTGGTCCAAACTGGGTTTTTTAGAGGCTCCCTCCACCATGAATTTGCCCAAACTGGGCTGTTTAGAGGCTCCCTCCACCATGAATTGGTCCAAACTGGGCTGGTTAGAGGCTCCCTCCACCATGAATTTCCCAAAACTTGGCTGTTTAGAGGCTCCCTCCACCATTAATTGGTCCAAACTGGGCTGGTTAGAGGCTCCCTCCACCATTAATTGGTCCAAACTGGGCTGGTTAGAGGCTCCCTCCACCATTAATTGGTCCAAACTGGGCTGGTTAGAGGCTCCCTCCACCATTAATTGGTCCAAACTGGGCTGGTTAGAGGCTCCCTCCACAATTAATTGGTCCAAACTGGGCTAATTAGAGGCTCCCTCCACCATGAATTGGTCCAAACTGGGTTTTTTAGAGGCTCCCTCCACCATGAATTTGCCCAAACTGGGCTGTTTAGAGGCTCCCTCCACCATGAATTGGTCCAAACTGGGCTGGTTAGAGGCTCCCTCCACCATGAATTTCCCAAAACTTGGCTGTTTAGAGGCTCCCTCCACCATGAATTTGCCCAAACTGGGCTGTTTAGAGGCTCCCTCCACCATTAATTGGTCCAAACTGGGCTGGTTAGAGGCTCCCTCCACCATGAATTTGCCCAAACTGGGGTGGTTAGAGGCTCCCTCCACCATTAATTGGTCCAAACTGGGCTGGTTAGAGGCTCCCTCCACCATGAATTTCCCAAAACTTGGCTGTTTAGAGGCTCCCTCCACCATTAATTGGTCCAAACTGGGCTGGTTAGAGGCTCCCTCCACCATGAATTTGCCCAAACTGGGCTGTTTAGAGGCTCCCTCCACCATTAATTGGTCCAAACTGGGCTGGTTAGAGGCTCCCTCCACCATGAATTTGCCCAAACTGGGCTGTTTAGAGGCTCCCTCCACCATGAATTGGTCCAAACTGGGGTGGTTAGAGGCTCCCTCCACCATGAATTGGTCCAAACTGGGGTGGTTAGAGGCTCCCTCCACCATTAATTGGTCCAAACTGGGCTGGTTAGAGGCTCCCTCCACAATTAATTGGTCCAAACTGGGCTAATTAGAGGCTCCCTCCACCATGAATTGGTCCAAACTGGGTTTTTTAGAGGCTCCCTCCACCATTAATTGGTCCAAACTGGGCTGGTTAGAGGCTCCCTCCACAATTAATTGATCCAAACTGGGCTAATTAGAGGCTCCCTCCACCATGAATTGGTCCAAACTGGGTTTTTTCGAGGCTCCCTCCACCATGAATTTGCCCAAACTGGGCTGTTTAGAGGCTCCCTCCACCATTAATTGGTCCAAACTTGGCTGTTTAGAGGCTCCCTCCACCATGAATTTGCCCAAACTGGGCTGTTTAGAGGCTCCCTCCACCATTAATTGGTCCAAACTGGGCTGGTTAGAGGCTCCCTCCACCATGAATTTGCCCAAACTGGGGTGGTTAGAGGCTCCCTCCACCATTAATTGGTCCAAACTGGGCTGGTTAGAGGCTCCCTCCACCATTAATTGGTCCAAACTGGGCTGGTTAGAGGCTCCCTCCACCATGAATTTGCCCAAACTGGGCTGTTTAGAGGCTCCCTCCACCATGAATTGGTCCAAACTGGGCTGGTTAGAGGCTCCCTCCACCATGAATTTCCCAAAACTTGGCTGTTTACAGGCTCCCTCCACCATTAATTGGTCCAAACTGGGCTGGTTAGAGGCTCCCTCCACCATGAATTGGTCCAAACTGGGGTTTTTAGAGGCTCCCTCCACCATGAATTGGTCCAAACTGGGGTTTTTAGAGTCTCCCTCCACCATGAATTGGTCCAAACTGGGGTTTTTAGAGTCTCCCTCCACCATGAATTGGTCCAAACTGGGGTTTTTAGAGGCTCCCTCCACCATGAATTTGCCCAAACTCTGCTGGTTAGAGGCTCAATCCACCCTGATTTTCAAAACAAATGTTGGTGCCAACCTCAACTTACTACAAGGGCCAAATTCACTGCTGGTGACAAGCTCTCCTCACTGCAAGTGCCAAATACACATGTTTCAAGGTGTTTTCCTACTGTCAGAGAGGTGGTATTGAGTGTGTAAAGTGTGTAGTTGTTAGGCTGTGATGTTGGGGTAATAGAGGGTCTTTGGTGTGTTAGATGCCCCCAGACATGCTTCCCCTGCTGTCCCAGTGTCATTCCAGAGGTGTTGGCATCATTTCCTGGGGTGTCATAGTGGACTTGGTGACCCTCCAGACACGGATTTGGGTTTCCCCCTTAACGAGTATCTGTTCCCCATAGACTATAATGGGGTTCGAAACCCGTTCGAACACACGAACATTGAGCGGCTGTTCGAATCGAATTTCGAACCTCGAACATTTTAGTGTTCGCTCATCTCTAATTATATATATATCCAGTGCACATATATTAAATTTCCAGTGCACATATATTATATATCCAGTGCACATAAATTATATACATCCAGTGCACATTTATTAAATATCTAGTGCACATATATTATATATATATATCCACTGCACATATATTAAATATCCATTGCACATATATTTTATATAACCAGTGCACTTATATTATATATATCCAGTGCAAATATATTAAATATCCAGTGCACATATATTAAATATCCAGTGCACATATATTATATATATCCACTGCACATATATTAAATATCCAGTGCACATTTATTATATATCCAGTGCACATATATTATATATATCCAGTGCACACATATTAAATATCCAGTGCACATATATAAAATACCAGTGCAGTTATATTAAATATCCAGAGCACATATATTAAATATCCAGTGCAGATATATTATATATCCAGTGCACATATATTAAATATCCAGTGCACATATATTATTTATCCAGTGCACATATATTTTATATATCCAGTGCACATATATTTTATATATCCAGTGCACATATATTTTATATATCCAGTGCACATATATTAAATATCCAGTGCATATATATTATATATTTAGTGCAGATATATTATATATATCCAGTGCACATATATTAAATATCAAGTGCACATATATTATATATATATCCAATGCACATATATTAAATATCCAGTGCACATATATTAAATATCAAGTGCACATATTATATATATCCAGTGCACATATATTAAATATCCAGTGCACATATATTTTATATATCCAGTGCCCATATATTATATATCCAGTGCACATATATAATATATATACAGTGCACATATATTAAATATCAAGTGCACATATATTATATTTCCAGTGCACATATATTATATATCCAGTGCACATATGTTATATATATCCAGTGCACATATATTAAATTTCCAGTGCACATATATTATATATCCAGTGCACATAAATTATAAATATCCAGTGCACATTTATTAAATATCCAGTGCACATATATTATATATATATATCCAGTGCACATATATTATATTTATCCAGTGCTCATATATTATATATCCAGTGCACATATATTATATTTATCCAGTGCAAATATATTTTATATCCAGTGCACATATATTATATATATCCAGTGCACATTTATTATATATCCAGTGCACATATATTAAATATCCAGTGCAGATATATTATATATCCAGTGCACATACATTACATATATACAGTGCACATATATTTAATATCCAGTGCACATATATTAAATATCCATTGCACATAATATATTAATTATCCATTGCACATATATAATATATATCCGTTGCACATTTATTAAATATCCAGTGCACATATATTATATATATCCAGTGCACGTTTATTAAATATCCATTGCACATATATTATATATCCGGTGCACATATATTATATATATCCAGTGCACATAAATTAAATATCCAGTGCACATTTATTGTATATCCAGTGCACATATATTAAATATATCCAGTGCACACATATTAAATATCCAGTGCACATATATTAAATATCCAGTACAGATATATTAAATATCCAGAGCACATATATTAAATATCCAGTTCAGATATATTATATATCCATTGCAAATATGCTATATATATCCAGGGCACATATATTAAATAACCAGTTCACATATATTATTTATCCAGTGCACATATATTATATATATCGAGTGCACATATATTAAATATCCAGTGCACATATATTATATATTTAGTGCACATATATTATATATATCCAGCGCACATATATTAAATATCCATTGCATGTATATTTTATATCCAGTGCATATATATTATATATATCCAGTGCACATATATTATATATATCCAGTGCACATATATTATATATATCCAGTGCACATATATTAAATATTTAGTGCACATATATTATATATCCAGTGCACATACAATATATATATAAAGTGCACATATATTAAATATCAAGTGCACATATATTATATTTCCAGTGCACATCCTATCCTATTAATATTATAAATGTGAAAGTTTGTGGGTTTGTGAGTTTGGATGTTCTGATGTTTGTTCCTCAATCACGCAAAACCCTCTCGACCGATTTGGCTGAAATTTTCCACAAACATAGTTAATACCCCCGTTTGCGCAATAGGCTACTTTTCGTCACAATAGCGCACATACGTTTGTGCCAGGACCCCCACAAAACCCAAACTGACACCACCATCTCTGCAATCTCACACACTTTGGACCATAGCAAGCCACAAAATTCATATTACCCCCTACAGCCTCGCCCCTAACCCCACACAATCACATATACATATACTTTGCCACTTTGCTCCTCACCTTAACGATACTCCAGGAGGCTCTCTTTAACGCTCTGGAGCAGCCATGTTTGCCGACTCCCACCGCTCTGACAATCCGCGACACCGCCCACCCATGTCAAAACCCCTAGGAGGTCTAATAAATGCAGAAAAAAACAGTTTAAAAAAAGTAAAAAAAATATATAAAAACAAATAAAAAGGATTCAAAATTCTAATCACCCCCCGTTCCCTAGAACACATATAAAAGTAGTTAAAAACTGTGAAACACATACATGTTAGGTATCCCCGCATCCGAAATCGCCCGCTCTACAAAGATATACAAATTTTTTTCCTGTTCGGTAAACGCCGTAGCGGGAAAAATGGTCAAAAGTGCCAAACCGCCGTTTTTTCACTGTTTTGATTCTGATAAAAATTTGAATAAAAAGTGATCAAAGCAATAACATTTCCCGAAAATGGTAGAACTACAAAGTACACCCGGTCCCTCAAAAAAAGACGCCCTATACATCCCCGTACACGCACGTATAAAAAAGTTACGGCTGTCGGAACATGGCGAATTTTCCAAAAAAAAACTTTTTAACACAGTTTTGGATTTTTTTAAAGGGGTCAAAATGTAAATAAAACCATATAAATTTGGTATCCCTGGAACCGTACCGAAACACAGAATACAGGGGACATGTCATTTTGGTTGCACAGTGAACGCCGTAAAACCAAAGCCCGTAAGAATGTCGCAGAAATGCATTTTTTCTTCAAATCCACCCCATTCTGAATTTTTTCCCTGCTTCCCAGTACATTATATAGAACAATTAATGGTGGCATCATGAAGAAAAATTTGTCCCGCAAAAATTAAGACCTCAAATGGCTCTGGGAGCAGAGAAATAAAAAAGTTATGGGGTTTAGAAGGAGGGGAGTCAAGAATGAAAAACGAAAATCAAAAAATGCCATCGGCGGGAAAGGGTTAACTTCAAATCCCTCTGTCCCAAAGTCACTATGTATAGTTTCTCACAACACCGTATATATAGCAGCTCATATACAAAGTAACTGCAACACAAAAGTCTCACGTATTCTCTGAATTACAGCAAAAACAAGATACAAAGTTACATTTCATATCCCATACCTTATACACAGTACGAAAACCTTACCCACGCCTGTATATACTCACTTCTACAATCACCGCAGACGAAGTCGCGGGTACCAGCTAGTATATTATATATATCCAGTGCACATATATTAATTATCCAGTACACATATATTATATATATCCATGCACATATATTAAATATGCAGTGCACATATATTATTTATCCAGTGCACATATATTTTATATATCCAGTGCACATATATTAAATATCCAGTGCACATATATTATATATTTAGTGCACATATATTATATATATCCAGCGCACATATATTAAATATCCATTGCACATATATTAAATATCCAGTGCACATATAATATATATATATATATATCCAGTGCACATATATTAAATATCCAGTGCACATATATTATTTATATCCAGTGCACATATATCAAATATCCAGTGCACATATATTAAATATCCAGTGCACATAAATTAAAAATCCAGTGCACACACATTATATATATCCAGTGCACATATATTAAATATCCAGTGCACATATATTATATATCCAGTGCACATACATTATATACAACCAGTGCACATATATTAAATATCCAGTGCACATATATTATATATCCAGTGCACATACATTATATATAACCAGTGCACATATATTAAATATCCAGTGCACATATATTAAATATCTAGTGCACATATATTTTATATTTCCAGTGCACATATATTAAATATCCAGTGCACATATATGATATATATATCCAGTGCACATATATTAAATATCCAGAGCAAATTTATTATATATCCAGTTCACATATATTATATATATCCAGTGCACAGATATTAAATATCCAGTGAACATATATTAAATATCCAGAGCACATATATTATATATCCAGGGCACATATATTACATATATATATATATATCCAGGGCACATATATTAAATATCCAGTGCACATATATTATTTATCCAGTGCACATATATTTTATTTCCAGTGCACATATATTGTATATATCCAGTGCACATATATTATATATATCCAGTGCACATATATTATATATATCCAGTGCACATATATTGAATATCCATTGCACATATATTATATATCCAGTGCACATATATTATATATATACAGTGCACATATATTAAATATCAAGTGCACATATATTTTATTTCCAGTGCACATATATTATATATCCAGTGCACATAAGTTATATATATCCAGTGCACATATATTAAATTTCCAGTGCACATATATTATATATCCAGTGCACATATATTATATATATCCAGTGCACATATATTAAATATCCAGTGCACATATATTAAATATCCAGTGCACATATATTATATATATCCAGTGCACATATATTAAATATCCAGTGCACATATATTATATATATCCACTGCACATATATTAAATATCCATTGCACATATATTATATATATCCAGTGCACATATATTAAATATCCAGTGCACATATATTAAATATCAAGTGCACATATATTATATTTCCAGTGCACATATATTATATATATATATAAATCCAGTGCACATATATTATATATCCAGTGCACATACATTATATATAAACAGTGCACATATATTAAATATCAAGTGCACATATATTATATTTCCAGTGCACATATATTATATATCCAGTGCACATATGTTATATATATCCAGTGCACATATATTAAATTTGCAGTGCACATATATTACATATCCAGTGCACATAAATTATAAATATCCAGTGCACATTTATTAAATATCCAGTGCACATATATAATATATATCCAGTGCACATATATTAAATATCCAGTGCACATATATTATATATCCAGTGCACATATATTATATATATCCACTGCACATATATTAAATATCCAGTGCACATTTATTATATATCCAGTGCACATATATTATATATATCCAGTGCACACATATTAAATATCCAGTGCACATATATTATATATCCAGTGCAGTTATATTAAATATCCAATGCACATATATTATATATATCCAGTGCACATATATTAAATAATCAGTGCACACATATTATATATTTCCAGTGCAAATATATTAAATATCCGGTGCACATATATTATATATCCAGTGCACATATATCAAATATCCAGTGCACATACATTATATATATTTCCAGTGCACATATATTAAATATCCAGTGCACATATATTGTATATATCCAGTGCACATATATTATATATCCAGTGCACATAAGTTATATATATCCAGTGCACATATATTAAATTTCCAGTGCACATATATTATATATCCAGTGCACATATATTATATATATCCAGTGCACATATATTAAATATCCAGTGCACATATTTTATATATATCCAGTGCACATATATTATATATATCCAGTGCACATATATTAAATATCCAGTGCACATATATTATATATATCCACTGCACATATATTAAATATCCATTGCACATATATTATATATATCCAGTGCACATATATTAAATATCCAGTGCACATATATTAAATATCAAGTGCACATATATTATATTTCCAGTGCACATATATTATATATATATATAAATCCAGTGCACATATATTATATATCCAGTGCACATACATTATATATAAACAGTGCACATATATTAAATATCAAGTGCACATATATTATATTTCCAGTGCACATATATTATATATCCAGTGCACATATGTTATATATATCCAGTGCACATATATTAAATTTGCAGTGCACATATATTACATATCCAGTGCACATAAATTATAAATATCCAGTGCACATTTATTAAATATCCAGTGCACATATATAATATATATCCAGTGCACATATATTAAATATCCAGTGCACATATATTATATATCCAGTGCACATATATTATATATATCCACTGCACATATATTAAATATCCAGTGCACATTTATTATATATCCAGTGCACATATATTATATATATCCAGTGCACACATATTAAATATCCAGTGCACATATATTATATATCCAGTGCAGTTATATTAAATATCCAATGCACATATATTATATATATCCAGTGCACATATATTAAATAATCAGTGCACACATATTATATATTTCCAGTGCAAATATATTAAATATCCGGTGCACATATATGATATATCCAGTGCACATATATCAAATATTCAGTGCACATACATTATATATATTTCCAGTGCACATATATTAAATATCCAGTGCACATATATTATATATGTCCAGTGCACATATATTAAATATCCAGTGCACATATATTATATTTCCAGTGCACATATATTATATATATCCAGTGCACATATATTATATATATCCAGTGCACAGATATTAAATATCCAGTGAACATATATTATATTTCCAGTGCACATATATTAAATATCCACTGCAGATATAGTATATATCCAGTGCACATATATTACATATATCCAGTGCACATATATTATATATCCAAAGCACATATATTATAGATCCAGTGCACATAAATTAAATATCCATTGCACATATATTATATATATCCAGTGCACATATATTAAATATCCAGTGCACATATATTAAATATCCAATGCAGATATATTAAATATCCAGAGCACATATATTATATATCCAGGGCACATATATTAAATATCCAGTGCACAATTATTATTTTTTAAGTGCACATATATTATATTTCCAGTGCACATATATTGTATATATCCAGTGCACATATATTATATATATCCAGTGCACATATATTATATATATCCAGTGCACATATATTGAATATCCATTGCACATATATTAAATATCCAGTGCACATATATAATATATATCCAGTGCACATATATTAAATATCCAGTGCACATATATTATATATCCAGTGCACATATATTATATATATCCACTGCACATATATTAAATATCCAGTGCATTATTTAATATATGTGCACTGGATATATATAATATATGTGCACTGGATATATACAATATATGTGTACTGGAAATATAATATATGTGCACTAGATATATATAATATATGTGCACTGGATATTTAATATATGTGCCCTGGATATATAGATATATATAATATATGTGCCCTGGATATATAATATATGTGCTCTGGATATTTAATATATCTGTATTGGATATTTAATGTATGTGCACTGGATATTTAATATGTGTGCACTGGATATATATAATATATGTGCACTGGATATATAATAAATGTGCACTGGATATTTAATATATGTGCACTGTATATATATAATATATGTGCACTGGATACTTAATATATGTGCACTGGATATATAAAATATACGTGCACTAGATATTTAATATATGTGCACTGGATATATATAATATATGTGCACAGGATATTTAATATATGTGCACTAGATATATATAATATATGTGCACTTGATATTTAATATATTTGCACTGGATATATATAATATATGTGCACTGGTTATATATAATATATGTGCAATGGATATTTAATATATGTGCACTGGATATTTAATATATATGCACTGGATATATATAATATATGTGCACTGGATATTTAATAATTGTGCACTGGATATTTATAATTTATGTGCACTGGATATATAATATATGTGCACTGGAAATTTAATATATGTGCACTGGATATATATAACGTATGTGCACTGGATATATAATATATGTGCACTGGAAATATAATATATGTGCACTGGATATTTAATATATGTGCACTAAATATATATAATATATGTGCACTGGATTTATATATATAATATATGTGCACTGGAAATATAATATATGTGCACTTGATATTTAATATATGTGCACTGGATATTTAATATATGTGCATTGGATATATATAATATATGTGCACTTGATATTTAATATATGTGCACTGGATATATATAATATATGTGCACTAAATATATAATATATGTGCACTGGATATTTAATATATGTGCACTGGATATATAAAATATATGTGCACTGGATAAATAATATATGTGCACTGGATATTTAATATATCTGCACTGGATATATAATATATCTGCACTGGATATTTAATATATGTGCTCTGGATATTTAATATAACTGCACTGGATATTTTATATATGTGCACTGGATATTTAATATGTGTGCACTGGATATATATAATATATGTGCCCTGGATATATAATAAATGTGCACTGGATATTTAATATATGTGCATTGGATATATATAATATATGTGCACTGGATATTTAATATATGTGCACTGGATATTTAATATATTTGCACTGTATATATATAATATAAGTGCACTGTTTATACAAAATATATGTGCAATGGATATTTAATATATTTGCAGTGGATATATATATAATATATGTGCAATAGATATTTAATAAATGTGCACTGGATATATATAATTTATGTGCACTGGATATATAATATATGTGCACTGGAAATTTAATATATGTGCACTGGATATATATAATATATGTGCACTGGATATTTAATATATGTGCACTGGATATATATAATACATGTGCACTAAATATATAATATATGTGCACTGGATAATTAATATATGTGCACTAATTATATAATATATGTGCACTGGATATTTAATACATGTGCACTAAATATATAATAAATGTGCACTGGATATTTAATATATGTGCACTAAATATATAATATATGTGCACTGGATATTTAATATATGTGTACTAAATATATAATATATGTGCACTGGATATTTAATATGTGTGCACTGGATATTTATAATATTTGTGCACTGGATATACAATATATGTGCAATGGATATTCAATATATGTGCACTGGATATATATAATATATGTGCACTGGATATATACAATATATGTGCACTGGATATATACAATCAATGTGCTCTGAAAATATAATATATGTGCACTGGATAAATAATATATGTGCACTGGATATTTAATATATGTGCCCTGGATATATATATTATATATATGTTCTGGATATATAATATATGTGCTCTGGATATTTAATATATCTGCATTGGATATTTAATATATGTGCACTGGAGATTTAATATGAGTGCACTGGATATATATAATATATGTGCACTGGATATTTAATATATGTGCACTGGATATATATAATACATGTGCACAGGATATTTAATATATGTGCACTAGATAAATATAATATATGTGCACTGGATATTTAATATATTTGCACTGGATATATATAATATATGTGCACTGGTTATATATAATATATGTGCAATGCATATTTAATATATGTGCACTGGATATATATAATATATGTGCACTGGATATTTAATAAATGTGCACTGGATATTTATAATTTATGTGCACTGGATATATAATATATCTGCACTGGATATTTAATATATGTGCTCTGGATATTTAATATAACTGCACTGGATATTTAATATATGTGCACTGGATATTTAATATGTGTGCACTGGATATATATAATATATGTGCACTGGATATATAATAAATGTGCACTGGATATTTAATATATGTGCAGTGGATATATATAATATATGTGCACTGGATATTTAATATAACTGCAATGGATATTTAATATATGTGCACTGGATATTTAATATGTGTGCACTGGATATATATAATATATGTGCACTGGATATATAATAAATGTGCACTGGATATTTAATATATGTGCAGTGGATATATATAATATATGTGCACTGGATATATAATAAATGTGCACTGGATATTTAATATATGTGCAGTGGATATAGGTAATATATGTGCACTGGAAATTCAATATATGTGCACTGGATATTTAATAAATGTGCACTGGATATTTATAATTTATGTGCACTGGATATATAATATATGTGCACTGGAAATTTAATATATGTGCACTGGATATTTATAACATATGTGCACTGGATATATAATATATGTGCACTGGGAATATAATATATGTGCACTTGATATTTAATATATGTGCACTGTATATATATAATGTATGTGCACTGGATATATACTATATGTGCACTGGATATAGAAAATATCTGTGCACTGGATATTTAATATATGTGCACTGGATATATATGATATATATGCACTGGATTTATATATATATTATATGTGCACTGGAAATATAATATATGTGCACTTGATATTTAATATATGCGCACTGGATATTTAATATATGTGCACTGGATATAAATAATATATGTGCAATAGATATTTAATATATGTGCACTGGATATATACAATATATGTGCACTGGATATATACAATATATGTTCTCTTAAAATATAATACATGTGCACTGGATAAATAATATATGTGCATTGGATATTTAATATATGTGCCCTGGATATAAATTAAAAATATGTGCCCTGGACATATAATATATGTTCTCTGGATATTTAATATATCTGCATTGGATATTTAATATATGTGCACTGGATATTTAATATGTGTGCACTGGATATATATAATATATGTGCACTGGATATTTAATATATGTGCACTGGATATATATAATATATGTGCACAGGATATTTAATATATGTGCACTAGATATATATAATATATGTGCACTGGATATTTAATATATTTGCACTGGATATATATAATATATGTGCACTGGTTATATATAATATATGTGCAATGCATATTTAATATATGTGCACTGGATATTTAATATATGTGCACTGGATATATATTATATATGTGCACTGGATATTTAATAAATGTGCACTGGAAATTTATAATTTATGTGCACTGGATATATAATATATGTGCACTGGAAATTTAATATATGTGCACTGGATATATATAACATATGTGCACTGGATATATAATATATGTGCACTGGAAATATAATATATGTTAACTTGATATTTAATATATGTGCACTGTATATATATAATGTATGTGCACTGGATATATAATATATGTGCACTAGATATATAAAATATATGTGCACTGGATATTTAATATATGTGCACTGGATATATATAATATATGTGCACTGGATTTATATATATAATATACGTGCACTGGAAATATAATATATGTGCACTTGATATTTAATATATGTGCACTGGATATTTAATATATGTGCACTGGATATATATAATATATGTGCAATGGATATTTAATATATGTGCACTGGATATATATAATATATGTGCACTAATTTTATAATATGTGTGCACTGGATATTTAATATATGTGCACTGGATGTATAAAATATATGTGCGCTGGATATATAAAATATATGTGCACTGGATAAATAATATATGTGCACAGGATATTTAATATATGTGCACTGGATATATAATATATCTGCACTGGATATTTAATATATGTGCAGTGGATATATATAATATTTGTGCACTGGATATTTAATATAACTGCACTCAATATTTAATATATGTGCACTGGATATTTAATATGTGTGCACTGGATATATAATAAATGTGCACTGGATATTTAATATATGTGCAGTGGATATATATAATATATGTGCACTGGATATATAATATATGTGCACTGGATATTTAATATATGTGCACTGGATATATATTATATATGTGCACTGGATATTTATAATTTTTGTTAACTGGATATATAATATATGTGCACTGGAAATTTAATATATGTGCACTGGATATATATATATATATATATATATATATATATATATATATATATATATATATATATTATATGTGCACTGGAAATATAATATATGTGCACTTGATATTTATTATATGTGCATGTGCACTGGATATTTAATATATGTGCACTGGATATATATAATATATGTACAATGGATATTTAATATATGTGCACTGGATATATAAAATATATGTGCACTGGAAATATAAAATATATGTGCACTGGATAAATAATATATGTGCAATGGATATTTAATATATGTGCACTGGATATTTAATATAACTGCAATGGATATTTAATATATGTGCACTGGATATTTAATATGTGTGCACTGGATATATATATATAATATGTGCAATGGATATTTAATATATGTGCACTGGATATATAAAATATATGTGCACTGGATATATAAAATATATGTGCTCTGGATATATAATAATGTGCACTGGATATTTAATATATGTGCAGTGGATATATATAATATATGTGCACTGGATATTTAATATATGTGCACAGGATATTTAATATATGTGCACTAGATATATATAATATATGTGCACTGGATATTTAATATATTTGCACTGGATATATATAATATATGTGCACTGGTTATATATAATATATGTGCAATGGATATTTAATATATGTGCACTGGATATTTAATATATGTGCACTGGATATATATAATATATGTGCACTGGATTTATATATATATAATATATGTGCACTGGAAATATAATATATGAGCACTTGATATTTAATATATGTGCACTGGATATTTAATATATGTGCACTGGATATATATAATATATGTGCGCTGGATATATATAATATATGTGCACTGGATATATAATAAATGTGCACTGGATATTTAATATATGTGCAGTGGATATATATAATATATTTGCACTGGATATATAATAAATGTGCACGGGATATTTAATATATGTGCAGTGGATATATATAATATATGTGCACTGGATATTTAATATATGTGCACTGGATATTTAACATATTTGCACTGGATATATATAATATAAGTGCACTGGTTATATAAAATATATGTGCAATGGATATTTAATATATGTGCAGTGGATATATATATATAATATATGTGCACTAGATATTTAATAAATGTGCACTGGATATATATAATTTATGTGCACTGGATATATAATATATGTGACTGGAAATTTAATATATGTGCACTGGATATATATAATATATGTGCACTGGATATTTAATATATGTGCACAGGATATTTAATATATGTGCACTAGATTATTATAATATATGTGCACTGGATATTTAATATATTTGCACTGGATATATATAATATATGTGCACTGGTTATATATAATATATGTGCAATGGATATTTAATATATGTGCACTGGATATTTAATATATGTGCACTGGATATATATAATATATGTGCACTGGATTTATATATATAATATATGTGCACTGGATATTTAATATATTTGCACTGGATATATATAATATATGTGCACTGGTTATATATAATATATGTGCAATGCATATTTAATATATGTGCACTGGATATATATAATATATGTGCACTGGATATTTAATAAATGTGCACTGGATATTTATAATTTATGTGCACTGGATATATAATATATCTGCACTGGATATTTAATATGTGTGCTCTGGATATTTAATATAACTGCACTGGATATTTAATATATGTGCACTGGATATTTAATATGTGTGCACTGGATATATATAATATATGTGCACTGGATATATAATAAATGTGCACTGGATATTTAATATATCTGCACTGGATATTTAATATATCTGCACTGGATATTTAATATATGTGCTCTGGATATTTAATATAACTGCACTGAATATTTAATATATGTGCACTGGATATTTAATATGTGTGCACTGGATATATATAATATATGTGCACTGGATATTTAATATATGTGCAGTGGATATATATAATATATGTGCACTGGATATTTAATATAACTGCACTCAATATTTAATATATGTGCACTGGATATTTAATATGTGTGCACTGGATATATAATAAATGTGCACTGGATATTTAATATATGTGCAGTGGATATATATAATATATGTGCACTGGATTTATAATATTTGTGCACTGGATATTTAATATATGTGCACTGGATATATATTATATATGTGCACTGGATATTTATAATTTTTGTTAACTGGATATATAATATATGTGCACTGGAAATTTAATATATGTGCACTGGATATATATATATAACATATGTGCACTGGATATATAATATATGCGCACTGGAAATAGAATATATGTGCACTTGATATTTTATATATGTGCACTGTATATACATAATGTATGTGCACTGGATATATAAAATATATGTGCACTGGATATTTAATATATGTGCACTGGATATATATAATATATGTACAATGGATATTTAATATATGTGCACTGGATATATAAAATATATGTGCACTGGAAATATAAAATATATGTGCACTGGATAAATAATATATGTGCAATGGATATTTAATATATGTGCACTGGATATTTAATATAACTGCAATGGATATTTAATATATGTGCACTGGATATTTAATATGTGTGCACTGGATATATATATAATATGTGCAATGGATATTTAATATATGTGCACTGGATATATAAAATATATGTGCACTGGATATATAAAATATATGTGCTCTGGATATATAATAATGTGCACTGGATATTTAATATATGTGCAGTGGATATATATAATATATGTGCACTGGATATTTAATATATGTGCACTGGATATTTAATATATGTGCACTGGATATATATAATATATGTGCACTGGATATTTAATAAATGTGCACTGGATATATATAATATATGTGCACTGGATATTTAATATGTGTGCACTGGATATTTATAATATATGTGCACTGGATATATATAATATATGTGCACTGGATATTTAATAAATGTGCACTGGATATTTATAATTTATGTGCACTGGATATATAATATATCTGCACTGGATATTTAATATGTGTGCTTTGGATATTTAATATAACTGCACTGGATATTTAATATATGTGCACTGGATATCTAATATGTGTGCACTGGATATATATAATATATGTGCACTGGATATATAATAAATGTGCACTGGATATTTAATATATGTGCAGTGGATTTATATAATATATGTGCACTGGATATTTAATATAACTGTCCTGGATATATAATATATGTGCACTGGATATTTAATATGTGTGCACTGGATATATATAATATATGTGCACTGGATATATAATATATGTGCACTGGATATTTAATATATGTGCACTGGATATATATTATATATGTGCACTGGATATTTAATAAATGTGCACTGGATATTTATAATTTATGTTCACTGGATATGTAATATATGTGCTCTGCAAATTTAATATATGTGCACTTGATACATATAACATATGTGCACTGGATATATAATATATGTGTACTGGAAATATAATATATGTGCACTTGATATTTAATATATGTGCACTGTATATATATAATATATGTGCACTGGATATATAATATATGTGCTCTGGATATTTACTATATGTTCATTGGATATTTAATATCTGTGCACTGGATATATAATAAATTTGCACTGGATATTTAATATATTTGCACTGGATATATATAATATGTGTGCACTGGATATTTAATATATGTGCACTGGAAATATAAAATATATGAGCACTAGATATTTAATATATGTGCACTGGATATATATAATATATGTGCACTGGTTATATATAATATATGTGCAATGGATATTTAATATATGTGCACTGGATATTTAATATATGTGCACTGGATATATATAATAAATGTTCACTGGATTTATATATATATAATATATGTGCACTGGAAATATAATATATGAGCACTTGATATTTAATATATGTGCACTGGATATATATAATATATGTGCACTGGATATATAATAAATGTGTACTGGATATTTAATATATGTGCAGTGGATATATATAATATATGTGCACTGGATATTTAATATATGTGCACTGGATATTTAATATATTTGCACTGGATATATATAATATAAGTGCACTGGTTATATAAAATATATGTGCAATGGATATTTAATATATGTGCAGTGGATATATATATAATATATGTGCACTAGATATTTAATAAATGTGCACTGGATATATATAATTTATGTGCACTGGATATATAATATATGTGCACTGGAAATTTAATATATGTGCACTGGATATATATAATATATGTGCACTGGATATTTAATATATGTGCACTGGATATATAATATATGTGCACTCGATAAATAATATATGTGCACTTGATATTTAATACATGTGCACTAAATATATAATATATGTGCACTGGATATTTAATATATGTGCACTAAATATATAATATATGTGCACTGGATATTTAATACATGTGCACTAAATATTTAATAAATGTGCACTGGATATTTAATATATGTGCACTAAATATATAATATATGTGCACTGGATATTTAATATATGTGCACTAAATATATAATATATGTGCACTGGATATTTAATATGTGTGCACTGGATATTTATAATATATGTGCACTGGATATATAATATATGTGCAATGGATATTCAATATATGTGCACTTGATATATATATAATATATGTGCACTGGATATATACAATATATGTGCACTGGATATATACAATATATTTGCTCTGAAAATATAATATATGTGCACTGGATAAATAATATATGTGCACTGGATATTTAATATATGTGCCCTGGATATAAATATATATAATATATGTGCCCTGGATATATAATATATGTGCTCTGGATATTTAATATATCTGCATTGGATATTTAATATATGTGCACTAAATATTTAATATGTGTGCACTGGATATATATAATATATGTGCACTGGATATGTAATATATGTGCACTGGATATTTAATATATTTGCACTGGATATATATAATATATGTGCACTGGTTATATATAATATATGTGCAATGCATATTTAATATATGTGCACTGGATATATATAATATATGTGCACTGGATATTTAATAAATGTGCACTGGATATTTATAATTTATGTGCACTGGATATATAATATATCTGCACTGGATATTTAATATGTGTGCTTTGGATATTTAATATAACTGCACTGGATATTTAATATATGTGCACTGGATATCTAATATGTGTGCACTGGATATATATAATATATGTGCACTGGATATATAATAAATGTGCACTGGATATTTAATATATGTGCAGTGGATTTATATAATATATGTGCACTGGATATTTAATATAACTGTCCTGGATATATAATATATGTGCACTGGATATTTAATATGTGTGCACTGGATATATATAATATATGTGCACTGGATATATAATAAATGTGCACTGGATATTAAATATATGTGCAGTGGATATATATAATATATGTGCACTGGATATATAATATATGTGCACTGGATATTTAATATATGTGCACTGGATATATATTATATATGTGCACTGGATATTTAATAAATGTGCACTGGATATTTATAATTTATGTGCACTGGATATGTAATATATGTGCACTGCAAATTTAATATATGTGCACTTGATATATATAACATATGTGCACTGGATATATAATATATGTGTACTGGAAATATAATATATGTGCACTTGATATTTAATATATGTGCACTGTATATATATAATATATGTGCACTGGATATATAATATATGTGCTCTGGATATTTAATATATGTTCATTGGATATTTAATATCTGTGCACTGGATATATAATAAATTTGCACTGGATATTTAATATATGTGCACTGGATATATATAATATGTGTGCACTGGATATTTAATATATGTGCACTGGAAATATAAAATATATGAGCACTAGATATTTAATATATGTGCACTGGATATATATAATATATGTGCACTGGTTATATATAATATATGTGCAATGGATATTTAATATATGTGCACTGGATATTTATTATATGTGCACTGGATATTTAATATATGTGCACTGGATATTTAATATATGTGCACTGGATATATATAATAAATGTGCACTGGATTTATATATATAATATATGTGCACTGGAAATATAATATATGAGCACTTGATATTTAATATATGTGCACTGGATATTTAATATATGTGCACTGGATATATATAATATATGTGCACTGGATATATAATAAATGTGTACTGGATATTTAATATATGTGCAGTGGATATATATAATATATGTGCACTGGATATTTAATATATGTGCACTGGATATTTAATATATTTGCACTGGATATATATAATATAAGTGCACTGGTTATATAAAATATATGTGCAATGGATATTTAATATATGTGCAGTGGATATATATATAATATATGTGCACTAGATATTTAATAAATGTGCACTGGATATATACAATTTATGTGCACTGGATATATAATATATGTGCACTGGAAATTTAATATATGTGCACTGGATATATATAATATATGTGCACTGGATATTTAATATATGTGCACTGGATATATAATATATGTGCACTCGATAAATAATATATGTGCACTTGATATTTAATACATGTGCACTAAATATATAATATATGTGCACTGGATATTTAATATATGTGCACTAAATATATAATATATGTGCACTGGATATTTAATACATGTGCACTAAATATTTAATAAATGTGCACTGGATATTTAATATATGTGCACTAAATATATAATATATGTGCACTGGATATTTAATATATGTGCACTAAATATATAATATATGTGCACTGGATATTTAATATGTGTGCACTGGATATTTATAATATATGTGCACTGGATATATAATATATGTGCAATGGATATTCAATATATGTGCACTTGATATATATATAATATATGTGCACTGGATATATACAATATATGTGCACTGGATATATACAATATATTTGCTCTGAAAATATAATATATGTGCATTGGATAAATAATATATGTGCACTGGATATTTAATATATGTGCCCTGGATATAAATATATATAATATATGTGCCCTGGATATATAATATATGTGCTCTGGATATTTAATATATCTGCATTGGATATTTAATATATGTGCACTAAATATTTAATATGTGTGCACTGGATATATATAATATATGTGCACTGGATATGTAATATATGTGCACTGGATATTTAATATATTTGCACTGGATATATATAATATATGTGCACTGGTTATATATAATATATGTGCAATGCATATTTAATATATGTGCACTGGATATATATAATATATGTGCACTGGATATTTAATAAATGTGCACTGGATATTTATAATTTATGTGCACTGGATATATAATATATCTGCACTGGATATTTAATATGTGTGCTTTGGATATTTAATATAACTGCACTGGATATTTAATATATGTGCACTGGATATCTAATATGTGTGCACTGGATATATATAATATATGTGCACTGGATATATAATAAATGTGCACTGGATATTTAATATATGTGCAGTGGATTTATATAATATATGTGCACTGGATATTTAATATAACTGTCCTGGATATATAATATATGTGCACTGGATATTTAATATGTGTGCACTGGATATATATAATATATGTGCACTGGATATATAATAAATGTGCACTGGATATTAAATATATGTGCAGTGGATATATATAATATATGTGCACTGGATATATAATATATGTGCACTGGATATTTAATATATGTGCACTGGATATATATTATATATGTGCACTGGATATTTAATAAATGTGCACTGGATATTTATAATTTATGTGCACTGGATATGTAATATATGTGCACTGCAAATTTAATATATGTGCACTTGATATATATAACATATGTGCACTGGATATATAATATATGTGTACTGGAAATATAATATATGTGCACTTGATATTTAATATATGTGCACTGTATATATATAATATATGTGCACTGGATATATAATATATGTGCTCTGGATATTTAATATATGTTCATTGGATATTTAATATCTGTGCACTGGATATATAATAAATTTGCACTGGATATTTAATATATGTGCACTGGATATATATAATATGTGTGCACTGGATATTTAATATATGTGCACTGGAAATATAAAATATATGAGCACTAGATATTTAATATATGTGCACTGGATATATATAATATATGTGCACTGGTTATATATAATATATGTGCAATGGATATTTAATATATGTGCACTGGATATTTATTATATGTGCACTGGATATTTAATATATGTGCACTGGATATTTAATATATGTGCACTGGATATATATAATAAATGTGCACTGGATTTATATATATAATATATGTGCACTGGAAATATAATATATGAGCACTTGATATTTAATATATGTGCACTGGATATTTAATATATGTGCACTGGATATATATAATATATGTGCACTGGATATATAATAAATGTGTACTGGATATTTAATATATGTGCAGTGGATATATATAATATATGTGCACTGGATATTTAATATATGTGCACTGGATATTTAATATATTTGCACTGGATATATATAATATAAGTGCACTGGTTATATAAAATATATGTGCAATGGATATTTAATATATGTGCAGTGGATATATATATAATATATGTGCACTAGATATTTAATAAATGTGCACTGGATATATACAATTTATGTGCACTGGATATATAATATATGTGCACTGGAAATTTAATATATGTGCACTGGATATATATAATATATGTGCACTGGATATTTAATATATGTGCACTGGATATATAATATATGTGCACTCGATAAATAATATATGTGCACTTGATATTTAATACATGTGCACTAAATATATAATATATGTGCACTGGATATTTAATATATGTGCACTAAATATATAATATATGTGCTCTGGATATTTAATACATGTGCACTAAATATTTAATAAATGTGCACTGGATATTTAATATATGTGCACTAAATATATAATATATGTGCACTGGATATTTAATATATGTGCACTAAATATATAATATATGTGCACTGGATATTAAATATGTGTGCACTGGATATTTATAATATATGTGCACTGGATATATAATATATGTGCAATGGATATTCAATATGTGTGCACTTGATATATATAATATATGTGCACTGGATATATACAATATATGTGCACTGGATATATACAATATATTTGCTCTGAAAATATAATATATGTGCACTGGATAAATAATATATGTGCACTGGATATTTAATATATGTGCCCTGGATATAAATATATATAATATATGTGCCCTGGATATATAATATATGTGCTCTGGATATTTAATATATCTGCATTGGATATTTAATATATGTGCACTGGATATTTAATATGTGTGCACTGGATATATATAATATATGTGCACTGGATATGTAATATATGTGCACTGGATATTTAATATATTTGCACTGGATATATATAATATATGTGCACTGGTTATATATAATATATGTTCAATGCATATTTAATATATGTGCACTGGATATATATAATATATGTGCACTGGATATTTAATAAATGTGCACTGGATATTTATAATTTATGTGCACTGGATATATAATATATCTGCACTGGATATTTAATATGTGTGCTTTGGATATTTAATATAACTGCACTGGATATTTAATATATGTGCACTGGATATCTAATATGTGTGCACTGGATATATATAATATATGTGCACTGGATATATAATAAATGTGCACTGGATATTTAATATATGTGCAGTGGATTTATATAATATATGTGAACTGGATATTTAATATAACTGTCCTGGATATATAATATATGTGCACTGGATATTTAATATGTGTGCACTGGATATATATAATATATGTGCACTGGATATATAATAAATGTGCACTGGATATTAAATATATGTGCAGTGGATATATATAATATATGTGCACTGGATATATAATATATGTGCACTGGATATTTAATATATGTTCACTGGATATATATTATATATGTGCACTGGATATTTATTAAATGTGCACTGGATATTTATAATTTATGTGCACTGGATATGTAATATATGTGCACTGCAAATTTAATATATGTGCACTTGATATATATAACATATGTGCACTGGATATATAATATATGTGTACTGGAAATATAATATATGTGCACTTGATATTTAATATATGTGCACTGTATATATATAATATATGTGCACTGGATATATAATATATGTGCTCTGGATATTTAATATATGTTCATTGGATATTTAATATCTGTGCACTGGATATATAATAAATTTGCACTGGATATTTAATATATGTGCACTGGATATATATAATATGTGTGCACTGGATATTTAATATATGTGCACTGGAAATATAAAATATATGAGCACTAGATATTTAATATATGTGCACTGGATATTTAATATATGTGCACAGGATATTTAATATATGTGCACTAGATATATATAATATATGTGCACTGGATATTTAATATATTTGCACTGGATATATATAATATATGTGCACTGGTTATATATAATATATGTGCAATGGATATTTAATATATGTGCACTGGATATTTAATATATGTGCACTGGATATTTAATATATGTGCACTGGATATATATAATAAATGTGCACTGGATTTATATATATAATATATGTGCACTGGAAATATAATATATGAGCACTTGATATTTAATATATGTGCACTGGATATTTAATATATGTGCACTGGATATATATAATATATGTGCACTGGATATATATAATATATGTGCACTGGATATATAATAAATGTGCACTGGATATTTAATATATGTGCAGTGAATATATATAATATATGTGCACTGGATATTTAATATATGTGCACTGGATATTTAATATATTTGCACTGGATATATATAATATAAGTGCACTGGTTATATAAAATATATGTGCACTGGATATATAATATATGTGCACTCGATAAATAATATATGTGCACTTGATATTTAATACATGTGCACTAAATATATAATATATGTGCACTGGATATTTAATATATGTGCACTTAATATATAATATATGTGCACTGGATATTTAATACATGTGCACTAAATATATAATATATGTGCACTGGATATTTAATATATGTGCAGTAAATATATAATATATGTGCACTGGATATTTAATATGTGTGCACTGGATATTTATAATATATGTGCACTGGATATATAATATATGTGCAATGGATATTCAATATATGTGCACTTGATATATATAATATATGTGCACTGGATATATACAATATATGTGCACTGGATATATACAATATATTTGCTCTGAAAATATAATATATGTGCACTGGATAAATAATATATGTGCACTGGATATTTAATATATGTGCCCTGGATATAAATATATATAATATATGTGCCCTGGATATATAATATATGTGCTCTGGATATTTAATATATCTGCATTGGATATTTAATATATGTGCACTAAATATTTAATATGTGTGCACTGGATATATATAATATATGTGCACTGGATATGTAATATATGTGCACTGGATATTTAATATATTTGCACTGGATATATATAATATATGTGCACTGGTTATATATAATATATGTGCAATGCATATTTAATATATGTGCACTGGATATTTAATACATGTGCACTAAATATATAATTTATGTGCACTGGATATTTAATACATGTGCACTAAATATTTAATAAATGTGCACTGGATATTTAATATATGTGCACTAAATATATAATATATGTGCACTGGATATTTAATATATGTGCACTAAATATATAATATATGTGCACTGGATATTTAATATGTGTGCACTGGATATTTATAATATATGTGCACTGGATATATAATATATGTGCAATGGATATTCAATATATGTGCACTTGATATATATAATATATGTGCACTGGATATATACAATATATGTGCACTGGATATATACAATATATTTGCTCTGAAAATATAATATATGTGCACTGGATAAATAATATATGTGCACTGGATATTTAATATATGTGCCCTGGATATAAATATATATAATATATGTGCCCTGGATATATAATATATGTGCTCTGGATATTTAATATATCTGCATTGGATATTTAATATATGTGCACTAAATATTTAATATGTGTGCACTGGATATATATAATATATGTGCACTGGATATGTAATATATGTGCACTGGATATTTAATATATTTGCACTGGATATATATAATATATGTGCACTGGTTATATATAATATATGTGCAATGCATATTTAATATATGTGCTCTGGATATTTAATACATGTGCACTAAATATATAATATATGTGCACTGGATATTTAATATATGTGCACTAAATATATAATATATGTGCACTGGATATTTAATACATGTGCACTAAATATTTAATAAATGTGCATTGGATATTTAATATATGTGCACTAAATATATAATATATGTGCACTGGATATTTAATATATGTGCACTAAATATATAATATATGTGCACTGGATATTTAATATGTGTGCACTGGATATTTATAATATATGTGCACTGGATATATAATATATGTGCAATGGATATTCAATATATGTGCACTTGATATATATAATATATGTGCACTGGATATATACAATATATGTGCACTGGATATATACAATATATTTGCTCTGAAAATATAATATATGTGCACTGGATAAATAATATATGTGCACTGGATATTTAATATATGTGCCCTGGATATAAATATATATAATATATGTGCCCTGGATATATAATATATGTGCTCTGGATATTTAATATATCTGCATTGGATATTTAATATATGTGCACTAAATATTTAATATGTGTGCACTGGATATATATAATATATGTGCACTGGATATGTAATATATGTGCACTGGATATTTAATATATTTGCACTGGATATATATAATATATGTGCACTGGTTATATATAATATATGTGCAATGCATATTTAATATATGTGCACGGGATATATATAATATATGTGCACTGGATATTTAATAAATGTGCACTGGATATTTATAATTTATGTGCACTGGATATATAATATATCTGCACTGGATATTTAATATGTGTGCTTTGGATATTTAATATAACTGCACTGGATATTTAATATATGTGCACTGGATATCTAATATGTGTGCACTGGATATATATAATATATGTGCACTGGATATATAATAAATGTGCACTGGATATTTAATATATGTGCAGTGGATTTATATAATATATGTGCACTGGATATTTAATATAACTGTCCTGGATATATAATATATGTGCACTGGATATTTAATATGTGTGCACTGGATATATATAATATATGTGCACTGGATATATAATAAATGTGCACTGGATATTAAATATATGTGCAGTGGATATATATAATATATGTGCACTGGATATATAATATATGTGCACTGGATATTTAATATATGTGCACTGGATATATATTATATATGTGCACTGGATATTTAATAAATATGCACTGGATATTTATAATTTATGTGCACTGGATATGTAATATATGTGCACTGCAAATTTAATATATGTGCACTTGATATATATAACATATGTGCACTGGATATATAATATATGTGTACTGGAAATATAATATATGTGCACTTGATATTTAATATATGTGCACTTTATATATATAATATATGTGCACTGGATATATAATATATGTGCTCTGGATATTTAATATATGTTCATTGGATATTTAATATCTGTGCACTGGATATATAATAAATTTGCACTGGATATTTAATATATGTGCACTGGATATATATAATATGTGTGCACTGGATATTTAATATATGTGCACTGGAAATATAAAATATATGAGCACTAGATATTTAATATATGTGCACTGGATATTTAATATATGTGCACAGGATATTTAATATATGTGCACTAGATATATATAATATATGTGCACTGGATATTTAATATATTTGCACTGGATATATATAATATATGTGCACTGGATATATATAATATATGTGCACTGGATATATAATAAATGTGCACTGGATATTTAATATATGTGCAGTGGATATATATAAAATATGTGCACTGGATATTTAATATATGTGCACTGGATATTTAATATATTTGCACTGGATATATATAATATAATTGCACTGGTTATATAAAATATATGTGCAATGGATATATAATAAATGTGCAGTGGATATATATATAATATATGTGCACTAGATATTTAATAAATGTGCACTGGATATATATAATTTATGTGCACTGGATAAATAATATATGTGCACTGGAAATTTAATATATGTGAACTGGATACATATAATATATGTGCACTGGATATTTAATATATGTGCACTGGATATATAATATATGTGCACTCGATAAATAATATATGTGCACTTGATATTTAATACATGTGCACTAAATATATAATATATGTGCACTGGATATTTAATATATGTGCACTTAATATATAATATATGTGCACTGGATATTTAATACATGTGCACTAAATATATAATATATGTGCACTGGATATTTAATATATGTGCACTAAATATATAATATATGTGCACTGGATATTTAATATGTGTGCACTGGATATATATAATATATGTGCACTGGATATATAATAAATGTGCACTGGATATTTAATATATGTGCAGTGGATATATATAATATATGTGCACTGGATATATAATATATGTGCACTGGATATTTAATATATGTGCACTGGATATATATTATATATGTGCACTGGATATTTAATAAATGTGCACTGGATATTTATAATTTATGTGCACTGGATATGTAAAATATGTGCACTGCAAATTTAATATTTGTGCACTGGATATATATAACATATGTGCACTGGATATATAATATATGTGCACTGGAAATATAATATATGTGCACTTGATATTTAATATATGTGCACTGTTTATATATAATGTATGTGCACTGGATATATAATATATGTGCACTGGAAATATAATATGTGTGCACTTGATATTTAATATATGTGCACTGGATATTTAATATATGTGCACTGGATATATATAATATATGTGCAATGGATATTTAATATATGTGCACTGGATATATATAATATGTGTGCACTAAATTTATAATATGTGTGCACTGGATATTTAATATATGTGCACTGGATATATATAAAATATATGTGCGCTGGATATATAAAATATATGTGCATTGGATAAATAATATATGTGCACTGGATATTTAATATATGTGCACTGGATATATAATATATCTGCACTGGATATTTAATATATCTGCACTGGATATTTAATATATGTGCTCTGGATTTTTAATATAACTGCACTGGATATTTAATATATGTGCACTGGATATTTAATATCTGTGCACTGGATATATATAATATATGTGCAATGGATATTTAATATATGTGCACTGGATATATAAAATATATGTGCACTGGATATAGAAAATATATGTGCACTGGATATTTAATATATGTGCACTGGATATATATAATATATTTGCACTGGATATATAATAAATGTGCACTGGATATTTAATATATGTGCAGTGGATATATATAATATATGTGCACTGGATATTTAATATATGTGCACTGGATATATATATCATATATGTGCACTGGATATTTAATATATGTGCACTGGAAATATAAAATATATGTGCACTAGATATTTAATATATGTGCACTGGATATTTAATATATGTGCACTGGATATATAAAATATATGTGCACTAGATATTTAATATATGTGCTCTGGATATATATAATATATGTGCACAGGATATTTAATATATGTGCACTAGATATATATAATATATGTGCACTGGATATTTAATATATTTGCACTGGATATATATAATATATGTGCACTGGTTATATATAATATATGTGCAATGGATATTTAATATATGTGCACTGGATATTTAATATATGTGCACTGGATATACATAATATATGTGCACTGGATATTTAATATATGTGCACTGGATATTTAATATATGTGCACTGGATATATAAAATATATGTGCACTGGATATATATAATATATGTGCACTGAATATATAATATATGTGCAATGGATATTTATTATATGTGCACTGGATATATATAATATATGTGCACTAAATATATAGTATATGTGCACTGGATATTTAATATATGTGCAATGGAAATATAAAATATATGTGCAATGGATATTTATTATATGTGCACTGGATATATATAATATATGTGCACTAAATATATAATATATGTGCACTGGATATTTAATATATGTGCAATGGAAATATAAAATATATGTGCACTGGATAAATAATATATGTGCACTGGATATTTAATATATGTGCTCTGGATATTTAATATAACTGCACTGGATATTTAATATATGTGCTCTGGATATTTAATATAACTGCACTGGATATTTAATATATGTGCACTGGATATTTAAAATGTGTGCACTGGATATTTAATATATGTGCAGTGGATATATATATATTATATGTGCACTGGATATATATAATATATGTGCACTGGATATTTTATATATTTGCACTGGATATATATAATATAAGTGCACTGGTTATATAAAATATATGTGCAATGGATATTTAATATATGTGCACTGAATATCTATATAATATATGTGCACTGGATATTTAATAAATGTGCACTAGATATATATAATTTATGTGCACTGGATATATAATATATGTGCACTGGAAATTTAATATATGTGCACTGGATATATATATAATATATGTGCACTGGATATTTAATATATGTGCACTGGATATATATAATATATGTGCACTGGATAAATAATATATGTGCACTTGATATTTAATACATGTGCACTAAATATATAATATATGTGCACTGGATAATTAATATATGTGCACTAAATATATAATATATGTTCACTGGATATTTAATATATGTGCAGTGGATATATATAATATATGTGCACTGGATATATAATAAATGTGCACTGGATATTTAATATATGTGAACTGTATATATATAATATATGTGCACTGGATATTTAATATATATCCAGTGGACATATATTAAATATCCAGTGCAGTTATATTAAATATCCAGTGCACATATATTATATTTATCCACTGCACATATATTAAATATCCAGTGCACATTTATTATATATCCAGTGCACATATATTATATATATCCAGTGCACACATATTAAATATCCATTGCACATATATTAAATATCCAGTGCAGTTATATTAAATATCCAGAGCACATATATTAAATATCCAGAGCAGTTATATTAAATATCCAGAGCACATATATTAAATATCCAGTGCACATATATTATTTATCCAGTGCACATATATTTTATATATCCAGCGCACATATATTTTATATATCCAGTGCACATATATTAAATATCCAGTGCACATATATTGAATATCCATTGCACATATATTATATATCCAGTGCACATATATTATATATTTAGTGCACATATATTAAATATACAGTGCACATATATTATATATTTAGTGCACATATATTAAATATCCAGTGCACATTTATTATATATTTAGTGCACATGTATTAAACATCCAGTGCACATATATTATATATTTAGTGCACATATATTAAATATCCAGTGCACATATATTATATATTTAGTGCACATGTATTAAATATCAAGTGCACATATATTATTTATCCAGTGCACATATATTATATATATCCAGTGCACATATATTAAATATCCAGTGCACATACATTATATATATCCAGTGCACATATATTAAATTTCCAGTGCACATATATTATATATCCAGTGCACATAAATTATATATATCCAGTGCACATTTATTAAATATCTAGTGCTTATATATTATATATATATCCACTGCACATATATTAAATATCCATTGCACATATATTTTATATAACCAGGGCACTTATATTATATATATCCAGTGCAAATATATTAAATATCCAGTGCACATATATTAAATATCCAGTGCACATATATTATATATATCCACTGCACATATATTAAATATCCAGTACACATTTATTATATATCCAGTGCACATATATTATATATATCCAGTGCACTCATATTAAATATCCAGTGCACTTATATTATTTATCCAGTGCACATATATTTTATATATCCAGTGTACATATATTTTATGTATCCAGTGCACATATATTTTATACATCCAGTGCACATATATTAAATATCCAGTGCACATATATTATATATTTAGTGCACATATATTATATATATCCAGTGCACATATATTATATATATCCAGTGCACACATATTAAATATCCAGTTCACATATATTAAATATCCAGTGCACATATATTAAATATCAAGAGCACATATATTATATTTCCAGTGCACATATATTATATATATAAATCCAGTGCACATATATTATATATATCTAGTGCACATATATGAAATATCCAGTGCACATATATTTTATATATCCAGTGCACATATATTATATATATCCACTGCACATATATTAAATATCCAGTGCACATTTATTATATATCCAGTGCACATATATTATATATATCCACGGCACATATATTAAATATCCAGTGCACATTTAATATATATCCAGTGCACATATATTATATATATCCAGCGCACATATATTAAATATCCATTGCATATATATTTTATATCCAGTGCACATATATTATATATATCCATTGAACATATATTATATATATCCAGTGCACACATATTAAATATCCAGTGCACATATATTAAATATCCAGTGCACATATATAATATATATCCAGTGCACATATATTAAATATCCAGTGCACATATATTATATATCCAGTGCACATATATTATATAAATCCACTGCACATATATTAAATATCCAGTGCACATTTATTATATATCCAGTGCACATATATTATATATATCCAGTGCACACATATTAAATATTCAGTGCACATATATTAAATATCCAGTGCAGTTATATTAAATATCTAGTGCACATATATTATATATATCCACTGCACATATATTAAATATCCAGTGCACATATATTATATATCCAGTGCACATATATTATATAAATCCACTGCACATATATTAAATATCCAGTGCACATTTATTATATATCCAGTGCACATATATTATATATATCCAGTGCACACATATTAAATATTCAGTGCACATATATTAAATATCCAGTGCAGTTATATTAAATATCTAGTGCACATATATTATATATATCCACTGCACATATATTAAATATCCAGTGCACATTTATTATATATCCAGTGCACATATATTAAATATCCAGTGCACATATATTAAATATTCAGTGCAGTTATATTAAATATCCCGAGCACACATATTAAATATCCAGTGCAGATATATTATATATCCAGTGCACATAAACTATAAATATCCAGTGCACATTTATTAAATATCCAGTGCACATATATTATATATATCCAGTGCACATATATTAAATATGCATTGCACATATATTATATATAACCAGTGCACATATATTATATATATCCAGTGAAAATATATTAAATATCCAGTGCACATATATTATATATATCTAGTGCACATATATTAAATATCCTGTGCACATATATTATATATATCCAGTGCACATATATTAAATATCCAGTGCACATATATTATATATATCCAGTGCACACATATTAAATATCCAGTCCACAAATATTAAATATCCAATGCAGATATATTAAATATCCAGAGCACATATATTATATATCCAGGGCACATATTTTATATATATATCCAGGGCACATATATTAAATATCCAGTGCACATATATTATTTATCCAGTGCACATATATTATATTTTCAGAGCACATATATTGTATATATCCAGTGCACATATATTGTATATATCCAGTGCACATATATTAAATATCCATTGCACATATATTATATATATCCAGTGCACATATATTAAATATCCAGTGCACATATATTAAATATCAAGTGCACATATATTATATTTCCAGTGCACATATATTATATATATATAAATCCAGTGCACATATATTATATATATCCAGTGCACATATATTATATATCCAGTGCACATACATTATATATATCCAGTGCAAATATATTAAATATCCAGTGCACATATATTATATATATCTAGTGCACATATATTATATATCCAGTGCACATATATTAAATATATCCAGTCCACATATATTATATATATCCATTGCACATATATTAAATATCAAGTGCACATATATTATATTTCCAGTGCACATATATTATATATATAAATCCAGTGCAATTATATTATATATATACAGTGCAAATATATTAAATATCCAGTGCACATATATTAAATATCCAGTGCACATATATTATATATATATCCACTGCACATATATTAAATATCCAGTGCACATTTATTATATATCCAGTGCACATATATTATATATATCCAGTGCACACATATTAAATATCCAGTGCACATATATAAAATATCCAGTGCAGTTATATTAAATATCCAGAGCACATATATTAAATATCCAGTGCAGATATATTATATATCCAGTGCACATATATTAAATATCCAGTGCACATATATTATTTATCCAGTGCACATATATTTTATATATCCAGTGCACATATATTTTATATATCCAGTGCACATATATTAAATATCCAGTGCACACATATTATAAATTTAGTGCACATATATTATATATATCCAGTGCACATACATTAAATATCCATTGCACATATATTATATATATCCAGTGCACATATATTAAATATCCAGTGCACATATATTAAATATCAAGTGCACATATATTATATTTCCAGTGCACATATATTATATATATAAATCCAGTGCACATATATTATATATATCCAGTGCACATATATTAAATATCCAGTGCACATATATTTTATATATCCAGTGCACATATATTATATATCCAGTGCAAATACATTATATATATACAGTGCACATATATTAAATATCAAGTGCACATATATTATATTTCCAGTGCACATATATTATATATCCAGTGCACATATGTTATATATATCCAGTGCACATATATTAAATTTCCAGTGCACATATATTATATATCCAGTGCACATAAATTATAAATATCTAGTGCATATTTATTAAATATCCAGTGCACATATATAATATATATCCAGTGCACATATATTAAATATCCAGTGCACATATATTATATATCCAGTGCACATATATTATATACATCCACTGCACATATATTAAATATCCAGTGCACATTTATTATATATCCAGTGCTCATATATTATATATATCCAGTGCACACATATTAAATATTCAGTGCACATATATTAAATATCCAGTGCAGTTATATTAAATATCTAGTGCACATATATTATATATATCAACTGCACATATATTAAATATCCAGTGCACATTTATTATATATCCAGTGCACATATATTATATATATCCAGTGCACACATATTAAATATCCAGTGCACATATATTAAATATTCAGTGCAGTTATATTAAATATCCCGAGCACACATATTAAATATCCAGTGCAGATATATTATATATCCAGTGCACATAAACTAAAAATATCCAGTGCACATTTATTAAATATCCAGTGCACATATATTATATATATCCAGTGCACATATATTAAATATGCATTGCACATATATTATATATAACCAGTGCACATATATTATATATATCCAGTGCAAATATATTAAATATCCAGTGCACATATATTATATATATCTAGTGCACATATATTAAATATGCTGTGCACATATATTATATATATCCAGTGCACATATATTAAATATCCAGTGCACATATATTATATATATCCAGTGCACACATATTAAATATCCAGTCCACATATATTAAATATCCAATGCAGATATATTAAATATCCAGAGCACATATATTATATATCCAGGGCACATATTTTATATATATATCCAGGTCACAAATATTAAATATCCAGTGCACATATATTATTTATCCAGTGCACATATATTATATTTTCAGAGCACATATATTGTATATATCCAGTGCACATATATTGTATATATCCAGTGCACATATATTAAATATCCAGTGCACATATATTAAATATCAAGTGCACATATATTATATTTCCAGTGCACATATATTATATATATAAATCCAGTGCACATATATTATATATATCCAGTGCACATATATTATATATCCAGTGCACATACATTATATATATCCAGTGCAAATATATTAAATATCCAGTGCACATATATTATATATATCTAGTGCACATATATTATATATCCAGTGCACATATGTTAAATATATCCAGTCCACATATATTATATATATCCATTGCACATATATTAAATATCAAGTGCACATATATTATATTTCCAGTGCACATATATTATATATATAAATCCAGTGCACTTATATTATATATATACAGTGCAAATATATTAAATATCCAGTGCACATATATTAAATTTCCAGTGCACATATATTATATATATCCACTGCACATATATTAAATATCCAGTGCACATTTATTATATATCCAGTGCACACATATTAAATATCCAGAGCACATATATTAAATATCCAGTGCAGATATATTATATATCCAGTGCACATATATTAAATATCCAGTGCACATATATTATTTATCCAGTGCACATATATTTTATTTATCCAGTGCACATATATTTTATATATCCAGTGCACATATATTAAATATCCAGTGCACACATATTATAAATTTAGTGCACATGTATTATATATATCCAGTGCACATACATTAAATATCCATTGCACATATATTATATATATCCAGTGCACATATATTAAATATCCAGTGCACATATATTAAATATCAAGTGCACATATATTATATTTCCAGTGCACATATATTATATATATAAATCCAGTGCACATATATTATATATATCCAGTGCACATATATTAAATATCCAGTGCACATATATTTTATATATCCAGTGCACATATATTATATATCCAGTGCAAATACATTATATATATACAAAGCACATATATTAAATATCAATTGCACATATATTATATTTCCAGTGCACATATATTATATATCCAGTGCACATATGTTATATATATCCAGTGCACATATATTAAATTTCCAGTGCACATATATTATATATCCAGTGCACATATGTTATATATATCCAGTGCACATATATTAAATATCCAGTGCACATATATTATATATCCAGTGCACATATATTATATACATCCACTGCACATATATTAAATATCCAGTGCACATTTATTATATATCCAGTGCACATATATTATATATATCCAGTGCACACATATTAAATATTCAGTGCACATATATTCAATATCCAGTGCAGTTATATTAAATATCTAGTGCACATATATTATATATATCCACTGCACATATATTAAATATCCAGTGCACATTTATTATATATCCAGTGCACATATATTATATATATCCAGTGCACACATATTAAATATCCAGTGCACATATATTAAATATTCAGTGCAGTTATATTATATATCCAGTGCACATAAACTATAAATATCCAGTGCACATTTATTAAATATCCAGTGCACATATATTATATATATCCAGTGCACATATATTAAATATGCATTGCACATATATTATATATAACCAGTGCACATATATTATATATATCCAGTGCAAATATATTAAATATCCAGTGCACATATATTATATATATCTAGTGCACATATATTAAATATCCTGTGCACATATATTATATATATCCAGTGCACATATATTAAATATCCAGTGCACATATATTATATATATATCCAGTGCACACATATTAAATATCCAGTCCACATATATTAAATATCCAATGCAGATATATTAAATATCCAGAGCACATATATTATATATCCAGGGCACATATTTTATATATATATCCCGGGCACATATATTAAATATCCAGTGCACATATATTATTTATCCAGTGCACATATATTATATTTTCAGAGCACATATATTGTATATATCCAGTGCACATATATTGTATATATCCAGTGCACATATATTAAATATCCATTGCACATATATTATATATATCCAGTGCACATATATTAAATATCCAGTGCACATATATTAAATATCAAGTGCACATATATTATATTTCCAGTGCACATATATTATATATATAAATCCAGTGCACATATATTATATATATCCAGTGCACATATATTATATATCCAGTGCACATACATTATATATATCCAGTGCAAATATATTAAATATCCAGTGCACATATATTATATATATCTAGTGCACATATATTATATATCCAGTGCACATATATTAAATATATCCAGTCCACATATATTATATATATCCATTGCACATATATTAAATATCAAGTGCACATATATTATATTTCCAGTGCACATATATTATATATATAAATCCAGTGCACATATATTATATATATCCAATGCACATATATTAAATATCCAGTGCACATATATTTTATATATCCAGTGCACATATATTATATATCCAGTGCACATACATTATACATATACAGTGCACATATATTAAATATCAAGTGCACATATATTATATTTCCAGTGCACATATATTATATATCCAGTGCACATATGTTATATATATCCAGTGCACATATAGTATATATCCAGTGCACATATTTTATATATCCTGTGCACATATATTATATATCCAGTGCACATATATTATATATATCCAGTGCACATTTATTAAATATACAGTGCACATATATTATATATATCCAGTGCACATATATTAAATATCCAGTGCACATATATTAAATATCCATTGCACATATATTATATATAACCAGTGCACATATATTATATATATCCAGTGCAAATATATTAAATATCCAGTGCACATATATTATATATATCTAGTTCACATATATTAAATATCTATTGCACATATATTTTATATACCCAGTGCACATATATTAAATATCCAGTGCACATATATTATTTATATTCAGTGCACATATATTAAATATCCAGTGCACATATATTATATATATTCAGTGCACATATATTAAGTATCCAGTGCGCATATATTATATATCCAGTGCAGATACATTATATATATCCAGTGCAGAGATATTACATATCCAGTGCACATATATTATACATATCCAGTGCACATATATTAAATATCTAGTGCACATATATTAAATATCCAGTGCACATATATTATATATATCCACTGCACATATATTAAATATCCAGTGCACATTTATTATATATCCAGTGCACATATATTATATATATCCAGTGCACTCATATTAAATATCCAGTGCACTTATATTTTTTTATCCAGTGCACATATATTTTATATATCCAGTGCACATATATTTTATGTATCCAGTGCACATATATTTTATACATCCAGTGCACATATATTAAATATCCAGTGCACATATATTATATATTTAGTGCACATATATTATATATATCCAGTGCACATATATTATATATATCCAGTGCACACATATTAAATATCCAGTTCACATATATTAAATATCCAGTGCACATATATTAAATATCAAGAGCACATATATTATATTTCCAGTGCACATATATTATATATATAAATCCAGTGCACATATATTATATATATCTAGTGCACATTTATGAAATATCCAGTGCACATATATTTTATATATCCAGTGCACATATATTATATATATCCACTGCACATATATTAAATATCCAGTGCACATTTATTATATATCCAGTGCACATATATTATATATATCCACGGCACATATATTAAATATCCAGTGCACATGTAATATATATCCAGTGCACATATATTATATATATCCAGCGCACATATATTAAATATCCATTGCATATATATTTTATATCCAGTGCACATATATTATATATATCCATTGCACATATATTATATATATCCAGTGCACACATATTAAATATCCAGTGCACATATATTAAATATCCAGTGCAGTTATATTAAATATCCAGAGCACATATATTAAATATCCAGTGCAGATATATTATATATCCAGTGCACATAAATTATAAATATCCAGTGCACATTTATTAAATATCCAGTGCACATATATTATATATATCCAGTGCACATATATTAAATATGCATTGCACATATATTATATATAACCAGTGCACATATATTATATATATCCAGTGCAAATATATTAAATATCCAGTGCACATATATTATATATATCTAGTGCACATATATTAAATATCCTGTGCACATGTATTATATATATCCAGTGCACATATATTAAATATCCAGTGCACATATATTATATATATCCAGTGCACACATATTAAATATCCAGTTCACATATATTAAATGCCCAATGCAGATATATTAAATATCCAGAGCACATATATTATATATCCAGGGCACATATATTATATATATATATCCAGGGCACATATATTAAATATCCAGTGCACATATATTATTTATCCAGTGCACATATATTATTTTTTCAGAGCACATTGATTGTATATATCCAGTGCACATATATTGTATATATCCAGTGCACATATATTATATATATCCAGTGCACATATATTGAATATCCATTGCACATATATTGTATATCCAGTGCACATATATTATAAATATCCAGTCCACATATATTAAATATCCAGTGCACATATATTATATATTTAGTGCACATATATTAAATATCCAGTGCACATTTATTATATATTTAGTGCACATGTATTAAATATCCAGTGCACATTTATTATATATTTAGTGCACGTGTAATAAATATCCAGTGCACATATATTATATATTTAGTGCACATATATTAAATATCCAGTGCACATATATTATATATTTAGTGCACATGTATTATATATATCCAGTGCACATATATTAAATATCCAGTGCACATATATTATATATATCCAGTGCACATATATTAAATTTCCAGTGCACATATATTATATATCCAGTGCACATAAATTATATATATCCAGTGCACATTTATTAAATATCTAGTGCACATATATTATATATATATATCCACTGCACATATATTAAATATACATTGCACATATATTTTATATAACCAGTGCACTTATATTATATATATACAGTGCAAATATATTAAATATCCAGTGCACATATATTAAATATCCAGTGCACATATATTATATATATCCACTGCACATATATTAAATATCCAGTGCACATTTATTATATATCCAGTGCACATATATTATATATATCCAGTGCACACATATTAAATATCCAGTGCACATATATAAAATATCCAGTGCAGTTATATTAAATATCCAGAGCACATATATTAAATATCCAGTGCAGATATATTATATATCCAGTGCACATATATTAAATATCCAGTGCACATATATTATTTATCCAGTGCACATATATTTTATATATCCAGTGCACATATATTTTATATATCCAGTGCACATATATTAAATATCCAGTGCACACATATTATAAATTTAGTGCACATATATTATATATATCCAGTGCACATACATTAAATATCCATTGCACATATATTATATATATCCAGTGCACATATATTAAATATCCAGTGCACATATATTAAATATCAAGTGCACATATATTATATTTCCAGTGCACATATATTATATATATAAATCCAGTGCACATATATTATATATATCCAGTGCACATATATTAAATATCCAGTGCACATATATTTTATATATCCAGTGCACATATATTATATATCCAGTGCAAATACATTATATATATACAGTGCACATATATTAAATATCAAGTGCACATATATTATATTTCCAGTGCACATATATTATATATCCAGTGCACATATGTTATATATATCCAGTGCACATATATTATATATATCTAGTTCACATATATTAAATATCTATTGCACATATATTTTATATACCCAGTGCACATATATTAAATATCCAGTGCACATATATTATTTATATTCAGTGCACATATATTAAATATCCAGTGCACATATATTATATATATTCAGTGCACATATATTAAATATCCAGTGCGCATATATTATATATCCAGTGCAGCTACATTATATATATCCAGTGCAGAGATATTACATATCCAGTGCACATATATTATACATATCCAGTGCACATATATTAAATATCTAGTGCACATATATTAAATATCCAGTGCACATATATTATATATATCCACTGCACATATATTAAATATCCAGTGCACATTTATTATATATCCAGTGCACATATATTATATATATCCAGTGCACTCATATTAAATATCCAGTGCACTTATATTATTTATCCAGTGCACATATATTTTATATATCCAGTGCACATATATTTTATGTATCCAGTGCACATATATTTTATACATCCAGTGCACATATATTAAATATCCAGTGCACATATATTATATATTTAGTGCACATATATTATATATATCCAGTGCACATATATTATATATATCCAGTGCACACATATTAAATATCCAGTTCACATATATTAAATATCCAGTGCACATATATTAAATATCAAGAGCACATATATTATATTTCCAGTGCACATATATTATATATATAAATCCAGTGCACATATATTATATATATCTAGTGCACATATATGAAATATCCAGTGCACATATATTTTATATATCCAGTGCACATATATTATATATATCCACTGCACATATATTAAATATCCAGTGCACATTTATTATATATCCAGTGCACATATATTATATATATCCACGGCACATATATTAAATATCCAGTGCACATGTAATATATATCCAGTGCACATATATTATATATATCCAGCGCACATATATTAAATATCCATTGCATATATATTTTATATCCAGTGCACATATATTATATATATCCATTGCACATATATTATATATATCCAGTGCACACATATTAAATATCCAGTGCACATATATTAAATATCCAGTGCAGTTATATTAAATATCCAGAGCACATATATTAAATATCCAGTGCAGATATATTATATATCCAGTGCACATAAATTATAAATATCCAGTGCACATTTATTAAATATCCAGTGCACATATATTATATATATCCAGTGCACATATATTAAATATGCATTGCACATATATTTTATATAACCAGTGCACATATATTATATATATCCAGTGCAAATATATTAAATATCCAGTGCACATATATTATATATATCTAGTGCACATATATTAAATATCCTGTGCACATGTATTATATATATCCAGTGCACATATATTAAATATCCAGTGCACATATATTATATATATCCAGTGCACACATATTAAATATCCAGTTCACATATATTAAATGCCCAATGCAGATATATTAAATATCCAGAGCACATATATTATATATCCAGGGCACATATATTATATATATATATCCAGGGCACATATATTAAATATCCAGTGCACATATATTATTTATCCAGTGCACATATATTATTTTTTCAGAGCACATTGATTGTATATATCCAGTGCACATATATTGTATATATCCAGTGCACATATATTATATATATCCAGTGCACATATATTGAATATCCATTGCACATATATTGTATATCCAGTGCACATATATTATAAATATCCAGTCCACATATATTAAATATCCAGTGCACATATATTATATATTTAGTGCACATATATTAAATATCCAGTGCACATTTATTATATATTTAGTGCACATGTATTAAATATCCAGTGCACATTTATTATATATTTAGTGCACATGTAATAAATATCCAGTGCACATATATTATATATTTAGTGCACATATATTAAATATCCAGTGCACATATATTATATATTTAGTGCACATGTATTATATATATCCAGTGCACATATATTAAATATCCAGTGCACATATATTATATATATCCAGTGCACATATATTAAATTTCCAGTGCACATATATTATATATCCAGTGCACATAAATTATATATATCCAGTGCACATTTATTAAATATCTAGTGCACATATATTATATATATATATCCACTGCACATATATTAAATATACATTGCACATATATTTTATATAACCAGTGCACTTATATTATATATATACAGTGCAAATATATTAAATATCCAGTGCACATATATTAAATATCCAGTGCACATATATTATATATATCCACTGCACATATATTAAATATCCAGTGCACATTTATTATATATCCAGTGCACATATATTATATATATCCAGTGCACACATATTAAATATCCAGTGCACATATATAAAATATCCAGTGCAGTTATATTAAATATCCAGAGCACATATATTAAATATCCAGTGCAGATATATTATATATCCAGTGCACATATATTAAATATCCAGTGCACATATATTATTTATCCAGTGCACATATATTTTATATATATCCAGTGCACATATATTTTATATATCCAGTGCACATATATTAAATATCCAGTGCACACATATTATAAATTTAGTGCACATATATTATATATATCCAGTGCACATACATTAAATATCCATTGCACATATATTATATATATCCAGTGCACATATATTAAATATCCAGTGCACATATATTAAATATCAAGTGCACATATATTATATTTCCAGTGCACATATATTATATATATAAATCCAGTGCACATATATTATATATATCCAGTGCACATATATTAAATATCCAGTGCACATATATTTTATATATCCAGTGCACATATATTATATATCCAGTGCAAATACATTATATATATACAGTGCACATATATTAAATATCAAGTGCACATATATTATATTTCCAGTGCACATATATTATATATCCAGTGCACATATGTTATATATATCCAGTGCACATATATTAAATTTCCACTGCACATATATTATATATCCAGTGCACATAAATTATAAATATCTAGTGCATATTTATTAAATATCCAGTGCACATATATAATATATATCCAGTGCACATATATTAAATATCCAGTGCACATATATTATATATCCAGTGCACATATATTATATACATCCACTGCACATATATTAAATATCCAGTGCACATTTATTATATATCCAGTGCACATATATTATATATATCCAGTGCACACATATTAAATATTCAGTGCACATATATTAAATATCCAGTGCAGTTATATTAAATATCTAGTGCACATATATTATATATATCCACTGCACATATATTAAATATCCAGTGCACATTTATTATATATCCAGTGCACATATATTATATATATCCAGTGCACACATATTAAATATCCAGTGCACATATATTAAATATTCAGTGCAGTTATATTAAATATCCCGAGCACACATATTAAATATCCAGTGCAGATATATTATATATCCAGTGCACATAAACTATAAATATCCAGTGCACATTTATTATATATATCCAGTGCACATATATTAAATATGCATTGCACATATATTATATATAACCAGTGCACATATATTATATATATCCAGTGAAAATATATTAAATATCCAGTGCACATATATTATATATATCTAGTGCACATATATTAAATATCCTGTGCACATATATTATATATATCCAGTGCACAAATATTAAATATCCAGTGCACATATATTATATATATCCAGTGCACACATATTAAATATCCAGTCCACAAATATTAAATATCCAATGCAGATATATTAAATATCCAGAGCACATATATTATATATCCAGGGCACATATTTTATATATATATCCAGGGCACATATATTAAATATCCAGTGCACATATATTATTTATCCAGTGCACATATATTATATTTTCAGAGCACATATATTGTATATATCCAGTGCACATATATTGTATATATCCAGTGCACATATATTAAATATCCATTGCACATATATTATATATATCCAGTGCACATATATTAAATATCCAGTGCACATATATTAAATATCAAGTGCACATATATTATATTTCCAGTGCACATATATTATATATATAAATCCAGTGCACATATATTATATATATCCAGTGCACATATATTATATATCCAGTGCACATACATTATATATATCCAGTGCAAATATATTAAATATCCAGAGCACATATATTATATATATCTAGTGCACATATATTATATATCCAGTGCACATATGTTAAATATATCCAGTCCACATATATTATATATATCCATTGCACATATATTAAATATCAAGTGCACATATATTATATTTCCAGTGCACATATATATATATATATAAATCCAGTGCACTTATATTATATATATACAGTGCAAATATATTAAATATCCAGTGCACATATATTAAATTTCCAGTGCACATATATTATATATATCCACTGCACATATATTAAATATCCAGTGCACATTTATTATATATCCAGTGCACATATATTATATATATCCAGTGCACACATATTAAATATCCAGTGCACATATATAAAATATCCAGTGCAGTTATATTAAATATCCAGAGCACATATATTAAATATCCAGTGCAGATATATTATATATCCAGTGCACATATATTAAATATCCAGTGCACATATATTATTTATCCAGTGCACATATATTTTATTTATCCAGTGCACATATATTTTATATATCCAGTGCACATATATTAAATATCCAGTGCACACATATTATAAATTTAGTGCACATATATTATATATATCCAGTGCACATACATTAAATATCCATTGCACATATATTATATATCCAGTGCACATATATTAAATATCCAGTGCACATATATTAAATATCAAGTGCACATATATTATATTTCCAGTGCACATATATTATATATATAAATCCAGTGCACATATATTATATATATCCAGTGCACATATATTAAATATCCAGTGCACATATATTTTATATATCCAGTGCACATATATTAAATATCCAGTGCACATATATTAAATATCAATTGCACATATATTATATTTCCAGTGCACATATATTATATATCCAGTGCACATATGTTATATATATCCAGTGCACATATATTAAATTTCCAGTGCACATATATTATATATCCAGTGCACATATGTTATATATATCCAGTGCACATATATTAAATATCCAGTGCACATATATTATATATCCAGTGCACATATATTAAATATCCAGTGCACATATATTAAATATCCAATGCACATATATTATTTATCCAGTGCACATATATTATATTTTCAGAGCACATATATTGTATATATCCAGTGCACATATATTGTATATATCCAGTGCACATATATTAAATATCCATTGCACATATATTATATATATCCAGTGCACATATATTAAATATCCAGTGCACATATATTAAATATCAAGTGCACATATATTATATTTCCAGTGCACATATATTATATATATAAATCCAGTGCACATATATTATATATATCCAGTGCACATATATTATATATCCAGTGCACATACATTATATATATCCAGTGCAAATATATTAAATATCCAGTGCACATATATTATATATATCTAGTGCACATATATTATATATCCAGTGCACATATGTTAAATATATCCAGTCCACATATATTATATATATCCATTGCACATATATTAAATATCAAGTGCACATATATTATATATCCAGTGCACATATATTATATACATCCACTGCACATATATTAAATATCCAGTGCACATTTATTATATATCCAGTGCACATATATTATATATATCCAGTGCACACATATTAAATATTCAGTGCACATATATTCAATATCCAGTGCAGTTATATTAAATATCTAGTGCACATATATTATATATATCCACTGCACATATATTAAATATCCAGTGCACATTTATTATATATCCAGTGCACATATATTATATATATCCAGTGCACACATATTAAATATTCAGTGCAGTTATATTAAATATCCCGAGCACACATATTAAATATCCAGTGCAGATATATTATATATCCAGTGCACATAAACTATAAATATCCAGTGCACATTTATTAAATATCCAGTGCACATATATTATATATATCCAGTGCACATATATTAAATATGCATTGCACATATATTATATATAACCAGTGCACATATATTATATATATCCAGTGCAAATATATTAAATATCCAGTGCACATATATTATATATATCTAGTGCACATATATTAAATATCCTGTGCACATATATTATATATATCCAGTGCACATATATTAAATATCCAGTGCACATATATTATATATATATCCAGTGCACACATATTAAATATCCAGTCCACATATATTAAATATCCAATGCAGATATATTAAATATCCAGAGCACATATATTATATATCCAGGGCACATATTTTATATATATATCCCGGGCACATATATTAAATATCCAGTGCACATATATTATTTATCCAGTGCACATATATTATATTTTCAGAGCACATATATTGTATATATCCAGTGCACATATATTGTATATATCCAGTGCACATATATTAAATATCCATTGCACATATATTATATATATCCAGTGCACATATATTAAATATCCAGTGCACATATATTAAATATCAAGTGCACATATATTATATTTCCAGTGCACATATATTATATATATAAATCCAGTGCACATATATTATATATATCCAGTGCACATATATTATATATCCAGTGCACATACATTATATATATCCAGTGCAAATATATTAAATATCCAGTGCACATATATTATATATATCTAGTGCACATATATTATATATCCAGTGCACATATGTTAAATATATCCAGTCCACATATATTATATATATCCATTGCACATATATTAAATATCAAGTGCACATATATTATATTTCCAGTGCACATATATTATATATATAAATCCAGTGCACTTATATTATATATATACAGTGCAAATATATTAAATATCCAGTGCACATATATTAAATTTCCAGTGCACATATATTATATATATCCACTGCACATATATTAAATATCCAGTGCACATGTATTATATATCCAGTGCACATATATTATATATATCCAGTGCACACATATTAAATATCCAGAGCACATATATTAAATATCCAGTGCAGATATATTATATATCCAGTGCACATATATTAAATATCCAGTGCACATATATTATTTATCCAGTGCTCATATATTTTATTTATCCAGTGCACATATATTTTATATATCCAGTGCACATATATTAAATATCCAGTGCACACATATTATAAATTTAGTGCACATATATTATATATATCCAGTGCACATACATTAAATATCCATTGCACATATATTATATATATCCAGTGCACATATATTAAATATCCAGTGCACATATATTAAATATCAAGTGCACATATATTATATTTCCAGTGCACATATATTATATATATAAATCCAGTGCACATATATTATATATATCCAGTGCACATATATTAAATATCCAGTGCACATATATTTTATATATCCAGTGCACATATATTATATATCCAGTGCAAATACATTATATATATACAAAGCACATATATTAAATATCAATTGCACATATATTATATTTCCAGTGCACATATATTATATATCCAGTGCACATATGTTATATATATCCAGTGCACATATATTAAATTTCCAGTGCACATATATTATATATCCAGTGCACATATGTTATATATATCCAGTGCACATATATTAAATATCCAGTGCACATATATTATATATCCAGTGCACATATATTATATACATCCACTGCACATATATTAAATATCCAGTGCACATTTATTATATATCCAGTGCACATATATTATATATATCCAGTGCACACATATTAAATATTCAGTGCACATATATTCAATATCCAGTGCAGTTATATTAAATATCTAGTGCACATATATTATATATATCCACTGCACATATATTAAATATCCAGTGCACATTTATTATATATCCAGTGCACATATATTATATATATCCAGTGCACACATATTAAATATCCAGTGCACATATATTAAATATTCAGTGCAGTTATATTAAATATCCCGAGCACACATATTAAATATCCAGTGCAGATATATTATATATCCAGTGCACATAAACTATAAATATCCAGTGCACATTTATTAAATATCCAGTGCACATATATTATATATATTCAGTGCACATATATTAAATATGCATTGCACATATATTATATATAACCAATGCACATATATTATATATATCCAGTGCAAATATATTAAATATCCAGTGCACATATATTATATATATCTAGTGCACATATATTAAATATCCTGTGCACATATATTATATATATCCACTGCACATATATTAAATATCCAGTGCACATATATTATATATATATCCAGTGCACACATATTAAATATCCAGTCCACATATATTAAATATCCAATGCAGATATATTAAATATCCAGAGCACATATATTATATATCCAGGGCACATATTTTATATATATATCCCGGGCACATATATTAAATATCCAGTGCACATATATTATTTATCCAGTGCACATATATTATATTTTCAGAGCACATATATTGTATATATCCAATGCACATATATTGTATATATCCAGTGCACATATATTAAATATCCATTGCACATATATTATATATATCCAGTGCACATATATTAAATATCCAGTGCACATATATTAAATATCAAGTGCACATATATTATATTTCCAGTGCACATATATTATATATATAAATCCAGTGCACATATATTATATATATCCAGTGCACATATATTATATATCCAGTGCACATACATTATATATATCCAGTGCAAATATATTAAATATCCAGTGCACATATATTATATATATCTAGTGCACATATATTATATATCCAGTGCACATACATTAAATATATCCAGTCCACATATATTATATATATCCATTGCACATATATTAAATATCAAGTGCACATATATTATATTTCCAGTGCACATATATTATATATATAAATCCAGTGCACATATATTATATATATCCAATGCACATATATTAAATATCCAGTGCACATATATTTTATATATCCAGTGCACATATATTATATATCCAGTGCACATACATTATACATATACAGTGCACATATATTAAATATCAAGTGCACATATATTATATTTCCAGTGCACATATATTATATATCCAGTGCACATATGTTATATATATCCAGTGCACATATAGTATATATCCAGTGCACATATTTTATATATCCTGTGAACATATATTATATATCCAGTGCACATATATTATATATATCCAGTGCACATTTATTAAATATACAGTGCACATATATTATATATATCCAGTGCACATATATTAAATATCCAGTGCACATATATTAAATATCCATTGCACATATATTATATATAACCAGTGCACATATATTATATATATCCAGTGCAAATATATTAAATATCCAGTGCACATATATTATATATATCTAGTTCACATATATTAAATATCTATTGCACATATATTTTATATACCCAGTGCACATATATTAAATATCCAGTGCACATATATTATTTATATTCAGTGCACATATATTAAATATCCAGTGCACATATATTATATATATTCAGTGCACATATATTAAATATCCAGTGCGCATATATTATATATCCAGTGCAGATACATTATATATATCCAGTGCAGAGATATTACATATCCAGTGCACATATATTATACATATCCAGTGCACATATATTAAATATCTAGTGCACATATATTAAATATCCAGTGCACATATATTATATATATCCACTGCACATATATTAAATATCCAGTGCACATTTATTATATATCCAGTGCACATATATTATATATATCCAGTGCACTCATATTAAATATCCAGTGCACTTTTATTATTTATCCAGTGCACATATATTTTATATATCCAGTGCACATATATTTTATGTATCCAGTGCACATATATTTTATACATCCAGTGCACATATATTAAATATCCAGTGCACATATATTATATATTTAGTGCACATATATTATATATATCCAGTGCACATATATTATATATATCCAGTGCACACATATTAAATATCCAGTTCACATATATTAAATATCCAGTGCACATATATTAAATATCAAGAGCACATATATTATATTTCCAGTGCACATATATTATATATATAAATCCAGTGCACATATATTATATATATCTAGTGCACATATATGAAATATCCAGTGCACATATATTTTATATATCCAGTGCACATATATTATATATATCCACTGCACATATATTAAATATCCAGTGCACATTTATTATATATCCAGTGCACATATATTATATATATCCACGGCACATATATTAAATATCCAGTGCACATGTAATATATATCCAGTGCACATATATTATATATATCCAGCGCACATATATTAAATATCCATTGCATATATATTTTATATCCAGTGCACATATATTATATATATCCATTGCACATATATTATATATATCCAGTGCACACATATTAAATATCCAGTGCACATATATTAAATATCCAGTGCAGTTATATTAAATATCCAGAGCACATATATTAAATATCCAGTGCAGATATATTATATATCCAGTGCACATAAATTATAAATATCCAGTGCACATTTATTAAATATCCAGTGCACATATATTATATATATCCAGTGCACATATATTAAATATGCATTGCACATATATTATATATAACCAGTGCACATATATTATATATATCCAGTGCAAATATATTAAATATCCAGTGCACATATATTATATATATCTAGTGCACATATATTAAATATCCTGTGCACATGTATTATATATATCCAGTGCACATATATTAAATATCCAGTGCACATATATTATATATATCCAGTGCACACATATTAAATATCCAGTTCACATATATTAAATGCCCAATGCAGATATATTAAATATCCAGAGCACATATATTATATATCCAGGGCACATATATTATATATATATATATCCAGGGCACATATATTAAATATCCAGTGCACATATATTATTTATCCAGTGCACATATATTATTTTTTCAGAGCACATTGATTGTATATATCCAGTGCACATATATTGTATATATCCAGTGCACATATATTATATATATCCAGTGCACATATATTGAATATCCATTGCACATATATTGTATATCCAGTGCACATATATTATAAATATCCAGTCCACATATATTAAATATCCAGTGCACATATATTATATATTTAGTGCACATATATTAAATATCCAGTGCACATTTATTATATATTTAGTGCACATGTAATAAATATCCAGTGCACATATATTATATATTTAGTGCACATATATTAAATATCCAGTGCACATATATTATATATTTAGTGCACATGTATTATATATATCCAGTGCACATATATTAAATATCCAGTGCACATATATTATATATATCCAGTGCACATATATTAAATTTCCAGTGCACATATATTATATATCCAGTGCACATAAATTATATATATCCAGTGCACATTTATTAAATATCTAGTGCACATATATTATATATATATATCCACTGCACATATATTAAATATACATTGCACATATATTTTATATAACCAAAGCACTTATATTATATATATACAGTGCAAATATATTAAATATCCAGTGCACATATATTAAATATCCAGTGCACATATATTATATATATCCACTGCACATATATTAAATATCCAGTGCACATTTATTATATATCCAGTGCACATATATTATATATATCCAGTGCACACATATTAAATATCCAGTGCACATATATAAAATATCCAGTGCAGTTATATTAAATATCCAGAGCACATATATTAAATATCCAGTGCAGATATATTATATATCCAGTGCACATATATTAAATATCCAGTGCACATATATTATTTATCCAGTGCACATATATTTTATATATCCAGTGCACATATATTTTATATATCCAGTGCAAATATATTAAATATCCAGTGCACACATATTATAAATTTAGTGCACATATATTATATATATCCAGTGCACATACATTAAATATCCATTGCACATATATTATATATATCCAGTGCACATATATTAAATATCCAGTGCACATATATTAAATATCAAGTGCACATATATTATATTTCCAGTGCACATATATTATATATCCAGTGCACATATGTTATATATATCCAGTGCACATATATTAAATTTCCAGTGCACATATATTATATATCCAGTGCACATAAATTATAAATATCTAGTGCATATTTATTAAATATCCAGTGCACATATATAATATATATCCAGTGCACATATATTAAATATCCAGTGCACATATATTATATATCCAGTGCACATATATTATATACATCCACTCCACATATATTAAATATCCAGTGCACATTTATTATATATCCAGTGCACATATATTATATATATCCAGTGCACACATATTAAATATTCAGTGCACATATATTAAATATCCAGTGCAGTTATATTAAATATCTAGTGCACATATATTATATATATCCACTGCACATATATTAAATATCCAGTGCACATTTATTATATATCTAGTGCACATATATTATATATATCCAGTGCACACATATTAAATATCCAGTGCACATATATTAAATATTCAGTGCAGTTATATTAAATATCCCGAGCACACATATTAAATATCCAGTGCAGATATATTATATATCCAGTGCACATAAACTATAAATATCCAGTGCACATTTATTAAATATCCAGTGCACATATATTATATATATCCAGTGCACATATATTAAATATGCATTGCACATATATTATATATAACCAGTGCACATATATTATATATATCCAGTGCAAATATATTAAATATCCAGTGCACATATATTATATATATCTAGTGCACATATATTAAATATCCTGTGCACATATATTATATATATCCAGTGCACATATATTAAATATCCAGTGCACATATATTATATATATATCCAGTGCACACATATTAAATATCCAGTCCACATATATTAAATATCCAATGCAGATATATTAAATATCCAGAGCACATATATTATATATCCAGGGCACATATTTTATATATATATCCCGGGCACATATATTAAATATCCAGTGCACATATATTATTTATCCAGTGCACATATATTATATTTTCAGAGCACATATATTGTATATATCCAGTGCACATATATTGTATATATCCAGTGCACATATATTAAATATCCATTGCACATATATTATATATATCCAGTGCACATATATTAAATATCCAGTGCACATATATTAAATATCAAGTGCACATATATTATATTTCCAGTGCACATATATTATATATATAAATCCAGTGCACATATATTATATATATCCAGTGCACATATATTATATATCCAGTGCACATACATTATATATATCCAGTGCAAATATATTAAATATCCAGTGCACATATATTATATATATCTAGTGCACATATATTATATATCCAGTGCACATATGTTAAATATATCCAGTCCACATATATTATATATATCCATTGCACATATATTAAATATCAAGTGCACATATATTATATTTCCAGTGCACATATATTATATATATAAATCCAGTGCACTTATATTATATATATACAGTGCAAATATATTAAATATCCAGTGCACATATATTAAATTTCCAGTGCACATATATTATATATATCCACTGCACATATATTAAATATCCAGTGCACATGTATTATATATCCAGTGCACATATATTATATATATCCAGTGCACACATATTAAATATCCAGAGCACATATATTAAATATCCAGTGCAGATATATTATATATCCAGTGCACATATATTAAATATCCAGTGCACATATATTATTTATCCAGTGCTCATATATTTTATTTATCCAGTGCACATATATTTTATATATCCAGTGCACATATATTAAATATCCAGTGCACACATATTATAAATTTAGTGCACATATATTATATATATCCAGTGCACATACATTAAATATCCATTGCACATATATTATATATATCCAGTGCACATATATTAAATATCCAGTGCACATATATTAAATATCAAGTGCACATATATTATATTTCCAGTGCACATATATTATATATATAAATCCAGTGCACATATATTATATATATCCAGTGCACATATATTAAATATCCAGTGCACATATATTTTATATATCCAGTGCACATATATTATATATCCAGTGCAAATACATTATATATATACAAAGCACATATATTAAATATCAATTGCACATATATTATATTTCCAGTGCACATATATTATATATCCAGTGCACATATGTTATATATATCCAGTGCACATATATTAAATTTCCAGTGCACATATATTATATATCCAGTGCACATATGTTATATATATCCAGTGCACATATATTAAATATCCAGTGCACATATATTATATATCCAGTGCACATATATTATATACATCCACTGCACATATATTAAATATCCAGTGCACATTTATTATATATCCAGTGCACATATATTATATATATCCAGTGCACACATATTAAATATTCAGTGCACATATATTCAATATCCAGTGCAGTTATATTAAATATCTAGTGCACATATATTATATATATCCACTGCACATATATTAAATATCCAGTGCACATTTATTATATATCCAGTGCACATATATTATATATATCCAGTGCACACATATTAAATATCCAGTGCACATATATTAAATATTCAGTGCAGTTATATTAAATATCCCGAGCACACATATTAAATATCCAGTGCAGATATATTATATATCCAGTGCACATAAACTATAAATATCCAGTGCACATTTATTAAATATCCAGTGCACATATATTATATATATTCAGTGCACATATATTAAATATGCATTGCACATATATTATATATAACCAATGCACATATATTATATATATCCAGTGCAAATATATTAAATATCCAGTGCACATATATTATATATATCTAGTGCACATATATTAAATATCCTGTGCACATATATTATATATATCCACTGCACATATATTAAATATCCAGTGCACATATATTATATATATATCCAGTGCACACATATTAAATATCCAGTCCACATATATTAAATATCCAATGCAGATATATTAAATATCCAGAGCACATATATTATATATCCAGGGCACATATTTTATATATATATCCCGGGCACATATATTAAATATCCAGTGCACATATATTATTTATCCAGTGCACATATATTATATTTTCAGAGCACATATATTGTATATATCCAATGCACATATATTGTATATATCCAGTGCACATATATTAAATATCCATTGCACATATATTATATATATCCAGTGCACATATATTAAATATCCAGTGCACATATATTAAATATCAAGTGCACATATATTATATTTCCAGTGCACATATATTATATATATAAATCCAGTGCACATATATTATATATATCCAGTGCACATATATTATATATCCAGTGCACATACATTATATATATCCAGTGCAAATATATTAAATATCCAGTGCACATATATTATATATATCTAGTGCACATATATTATATATCCAGTGCACATACATTAAATATATCCAGTCCACATATATTATATATATCCATTGCACATATATTAAATATCAAGTGCACATATATTATATTTCCAGTGCACATATATTATATATATAAATCCAGTGCACATATATTATATATATCCAATGCACATATATTAAATATCCAGTGCACATATATTTTATATATCCAGTGCACATATATTATATATCCAGTGCACATACATTATACATATACAGTGCACATATATTAAATATCAAGTGCACATATATTATATTTCCAGTGCACATATATTATATATCCAGTGCACATATGTTATATATATCCAGTGCACATATAGTATATATCCAGTGCACATATTTTATATATCCTGTGAACATATATTATATATCCAGTGCACATATATTATATATATCCAGTGCACATTTATTAAATATACAGTGCACATATATTATATATATCCAGTGCACATATATTAAATATCCAGTGCACATATATTAAATATCCATTGCACATATATTATATATAACCAGTGCACATATATTATATATATCCAGTGCAAATATATTAAATATCCAGTGCACATATATTATATATATCTAGTTCACATATATTAAATATCTATTGCACATATATTTTATATACCCAGTGCACATATATTAAATATCCAGTGCACATATATTATTTATATTCAGTGCACATATATTAAATATCCAGTGCACATATATTATATATATTCAGTGCACATATATTAAATATCCAGTGCGCATATATTATATATCCAGTGCAGATACATTATATATATCCAGTGCAGAGATATTACATATCCAGTGCACATATATTATACATATCCAGTGCACATATATTAAATATCTAGTGCACATATATTAAATATCCAGTGCACATATATTATATATATCCACTGCACATATATTAAATATCCAGTGCACATTTATTATATATCCAGTGCACATATATTATATATATCCAGTGCACTCATATTAAATATCCAGTGCACTTTTATTATTTATCCAGTGCACATATATTTTATATATCCAGTGCACATATATTTTATGTATCCAGTGCACATATATTTTATACATCCAGTGCACATATATTAAATATCCAGTGCACATATATTATATATTTAGTGCACATATATTATATATATCCAGTGCACATATATTATATATATCCAGTGCACACATATTAAATATCCAGTTCACATATATTAAATATCCAGTGCACATATATTAAATATCAAGAGCACATATATTATATTTCCAGTGCACATATATTATATATATAAATCCAGTGCACATATATTATATATATCTAGTGCACATATATGAAATATCCAGTGCACATATATTTTATATATCCAGTGCACATATATTATATATATCCACTGCACATATATTAAATATCCAGTGCACATTTATTATATATCCAGTGCACATATATTATATATATCCACGGCACATATATTAAATATCCAGTGCACATGTAATATATATCCAGTGCACATATATTATATATATCCAGCGCACATATATTAAATATCCATTGCATATATATTTTATATCCAGTGCACATATATTATATATATCCATTGCACATATATTATATATATCCAGTGCACACATATTAAATATCCAGTGCACATATATTAAATATCCAGTGCAGTTATATTAAATATCCAGAGCACATATATTAAATATCCAGTGCAGATATATTATATATCCAGTGCACATAAATTATAAATATCCAGTGCACATTTATTAAATATCCAGTGCACATATATTATATATATCCAGTGCACATATATTAAATATGCATTGCACATATATTATATATAACCAGTGCACATATATTATATATATCCAGTGCAAATATATTAAATATCCAGTGCACATATATTATATATATCTAGTGCACATATATTAAATATCCTGTGCACATGTATTATATATATCCAGTGCACATATATTAAATATCCAGTGCACATATATTATATATATCCAGTGCACACATATTAAATATCCAGTTCACATATATTAAATGCCCAATGCAGATATATTAAATATCCAGAGCACATATATTATATATCCAGGGCACATATATTATATATATATATATCCAGGGCACATATATTAAATATCCAGTGCACATATATTATTTATCCAGTGCACATATATTATTTTTTCAGAGCACATTGATTGTATATATCCAGTGCACATATATTGTATATATCCAGTGCACATATATTATATATATCCAGTGCACATATATTGAATATCCATTGCACATATATTGTATATCCAGTGCACATATATTATAAATATCCAGTCCACATATATTAAATATCCAGTGCACATATATTATATATTTAGTGCACATATATTAAATATCCAGTGCACATTTATTATATATTTAGTGCACATGTAATAAATATCCAGTGCACATATATTATATATTTAGTGCACATATATTAAATATCCAGTGCACATATATTATATATTTAGTGCACATGTATTATATATATCCAGTGCACATATATTAAATATCCAGTGCACATATATTATATATATCCAGTGCACATATATTAAATTTCCAGTGCACATATATTATATATCCAGTGCACATAAATTATATATATCCAGTGCACATTTATTAAATATCTAGTGCACATATATTATATATATATATCCACTGCACATATATTAAATATACATTGCACATATATTTTATATAACCAAAGCACTTATATTATATATATACAGTGCAAATATATTAAATATCCAGTGCACATATATTAAATATCCAGTGCACATATATTATATATATCCACTGCACATATATTAAATATCCAGTGCACATTTATTATATATCCAGTGCACATATATTATATATATCCAGTGCACACATATTAAATATCCAGTGCACATATATAAAATATCCAGTGCAGTTATATTAAATATCCAGAGCACATATATTAAATATCCAGTGCAGATATATTATATATCCAGTGCACATATATTAAATATCCAGTGCACATATATTATTTATCCAGTGCACATATATTTTATATATCCAGTGCACATATATTTTATATATCCAGTGCAAATATATTAAATATCCAGTGCACACATATTATAAATTTAGTGCACATATATTATATATATCCAGTGCACATACATTAAATATCCATTGCACATATATTATATATATCCAGTGCACATATATTAAATATCCAGTGCACATATATTAAATATCAAGTGCACATATATTATATTTCCAGTGCACATATATTATATATCCAGTGCACATATGTTATATATATCCAGTGCACATATATTAAATTTCCAGTGCACATATATTATATATCCAGTGCACATAAATTATAAATATCTAGTGCATATTTATTAAATATCCAGTGCACATATATAATATATATCCAGTGCACATATATTAAATATCCAGTGCACATATATTATATATCCAGTGCACATATATTATATACATCCACTCCACATATATTAAATATCCAGTGCACATTTATTATATATCCAGTGCACATATATTATATATATCCAGTGCACACATATTAAATATTCAGTGCACATATATTAAATATCCAGTGCAGTTATATTAAATATCTAGTGCACATATATTATATATATCCACTGCACATATATTAAATATCCAGTGCACATTTATTATATATCTAGTGCACATATATTATATATATCCAGTGCACACATATTAAATATCCAGTGCACATATATTAAATATTCAGTGCAGTTATATTAAATATCCCGAGCACACATATTAAATATCCAGTGCAGATATATTATATATCCAGTGCACATAAACTATAAATATCCAGTGCACATTTATTAAATATCCAGTGCACATATATTATATATATCCAGTGCACATATATTAAATATGCATTGCACATATATTATATATAACCAGTGCACATATATTATATATATCCAGTGAAAATATATTAAATATCCAGTGCACATATATTATATATATCTAGTGCACATATATTAAATATCCTGTGCACATATATTATATATATCCAGTGCACATATATTAAATATCCAGTGCACATATATTATATATATCCAGTGCACACATATTAAATATCCAGTCCACAAATATTAAATATCCAATGCAGATATATTAAATATCCAGAGCACATATATTATATATCCAGGGCACATATTTTATATATATATCCAGGGCACATATATTAAATATCCAGTGCACATATATTATTTATCCAGTGCACATATATTATATTTTCAGAGCACATATATTGTATATATCCAGTGCACATATATTGTATATATCCAGTGCACATATATTAAATATCCATTGCACATATATTATATATATCCAGTGCACATATATTAAATATCCAGTGCACATATATTAAATATTAAGTGCACATATATTATATTTCCAGTGCACATATATTATATATATATATAAATCCAGTGCACATATATTATATATATCCAGTGCACATATATTATATATCCAGTGCACATACATTATATATATCCAGTGCAAATATATTAAATATCCAGTGCACATATATTATATATATCTAGTGCACATATATTATATATCCAGTGCACATATATTATATATATCTAGTGCACATATATTATATATCCAGTGCACATACATTATATATATCCATTGCACATATATTAAATATCAAGTGCACATATATTATATTTCCAGTGCACATATATTATATATATAAATCCAGTGCACTTATATTACATATATACAGTGCAAATATATTAAATATCCAGTGCACATATATTAAATATCCAGTGCACATATATTATATATATATCCACTGCACATATATTAAATATCCAGTGCACATTTATTATATATCCAGTGCACATATATTATATATATCCAGTGCACACATATTAAATATCCAGTGCACATATATAAAATATCCAGTGCAGTTATATTAAATATCCAGAGCACATATATTAAATATCCAGTGCAGATATATTATATATCCAGTGCACATATATTAAATATCCAGTGCACATATATTATTTATCCAGTGCACATATATTTTATATATCCAGTGCACATATATTTTATATATCCAGTGCACATATATTAAATATCCAGTGCACACATATTATAAATTTAGTGCACATATATTATATATATCCAGTGCACATACATTAAATATCCATTGCACATATATTATATATATCCAGTGCACATATATTAAATATCCAGTGCACATATATTAAATATCAAGTGCACATATATTATATTTCCAGTGCACATATATTATATATATAAATCCAGTGCACATATATTATATATATCCAGTGCACATATATTAAATATCCAGTGCACATATATTTTATATATCCAGTGCACATATATTATATATCCAGTGCAAATACATTATATATATACAGTGCACATATATTAAATATCAAGTGCACATATATTATATTTCCAGTGCACATATATTATATATCCAGTGCACATATGTTATATATATCCAGTGCACATATATTAAATTTCCAGTGCACATATATTATATATCCAGTGCACATAAATTATAAATATCTAGTGCATATTTATTAAATATCCAGTGCACATATATAATATATATCCAGTGCACATATATTAAATATCCAGTGCACATATATTATATATCCAGTGCACATATATTATATACATCCACTGCACATATATTAAATATCCAGTGCACATTTATTATATATCCAGTGCTCATATATTATATATATCCAGTGCACACATATTAAATATTCAGTGCACATATATTAAATATCCAGTGCAGTTATATTAAATATCTAGTGCACATATATTATATATATCCACTGCACATATATTAAATATCCAGTGCACATTTATTATATATCCAGTGCACATATATTATATATATCCAGTGCACACATATTAAATATCCAGTGCACATATATTAAATATTCAGTGCAGTTATATTAAATATCCCGAGCACACATATTAAATATCCAGTGCAGATATATTATATATCCAGTGCACATAAACTAAAAATATCCAGTGCACATTTATTAAATATCCAGTGCACATATATTATATATATCCAGTGCACATATATTAAATATGCATTGCACATATATTATATATAACCAGTGCACATATATTATATATATCCAGTGCAAATATATTAAATATCCAGTGCACATATATTATATATATCTAGTGCACATATATTAAATATGCTGTGCACATATATTATATATATCCAGTGCACATATATTAAATATCCAGTGCACATATATTATATATATCCAGTGCACACATATTAAATATCCAGTCCACATATATTAAATATCCAATGCAGATATATTAAATATCCAGAGCACATATATTTTATATCCAGGGCACATATTTTATATATATATCCAGGTCACATATATTAAATATCCAGTGCACATATATTATTTATCCAGTGCACATATATTATATTTTCAGAGCACATATATTGTATATATCCAGTGCACATATATTGTATATATCCAGTGCACATATATTAAATCTCGATTGCACATATATTATATATATCCAGTGCACATATATTAAATATCCAGTGCACATATATTAAATATCAAGTGCACATATATTATATTTCCAGTGCACATATATTATATATATAAATCCAGTGCACATATATTATATATATCCAGTGCACATATATTATATATCCAGTGCACATACATTATATATATCCAGTGCAAATATATTAAATATCCAGTGCACATATATTATATATATCTAGTGCACATATATTATATATCCAGTGCACATATGTTAAATATATCCAGTCCACATATATTATATATATCCATTGCACATATATTAAATATCAAGTGCACATATATTATATTTCCAGTGCACATATATATATATATATATAAATCCAGTGCACTTATATTATATATATACAGTGCAAATATATTAAATATCCAGTGCACATATATTAAATTTCCAGTGCACATATATTATATATATCCACTGCACATATATTAAATATCCAGTGCACATTTATTATATATCCAGTGCACATATATTATATATATCCAGTGCACACATATTAAATATCCAGTGCACATATATAAAATATCCAGTGCAGTTATATTAAATATCCAGAGCACATATATTAAATATCCAGTGCAGATATATTATATATCCAGTGCACATATATTAAATATCCAGTGCACATATATTATTTATCCAGTGCACATATATTTTATTTATCCAGTGCACATATATTTTATATATCCAGTGCACATATATTAAATATCCAGTGCACACATATTATAAATTTAGTGCACATATATTATATATATCCAGTGCACATACATTAAATATCCATTGCACATATATTATATATATCCAGTGCACATATATTAAATATCCAGTGCACATATATTAAATATCAAGTGCACATATATTATATTTCCAGTGCACATATATTATATATATAAATCCAGTGCACATATATTATATATATCCAGTGCACATATATTAAATATCCAGTGCACATATATTTTATATATCCAGTGCACATATATTATATATCCAGTGCAAATACATTATATATATACAGTGCACATATATTAAATATCAATTGCACATATATTATATTTCCAGTGCACATATATTATATATCCAGTGCACATATGTTATATATATCCAGTGCACATATATTAAATTTCCAGTGCACATATATTATATATCCAGTGCACATATGTTATATATATCCAGTGCACATATATTAAATATCCAGTGCACATATATTATATATCCAGTGCACATATATTAAATATCCAGTGCACATATATTAAATATCCAATGCACATATATTATTTATCCAGTGCACATATATTATATTTTCAGAGCACATATATTGTATATATCCAGTGCACATATATTGTATATATCCAGTGCACATATATTAAATATCCATTGCACATATATTATATATATCCAGTGCACATATATTAAATATCCAGTGCACATATATTAAATATCAAGTGCACATATATTATATTTCCAGTGCACATATATTATATATATAAATCCAGTGCACATATATTATATATATCCAGTGCACATATATTATATATCCAGTGCACATACATTATATATATCCAGTGCAAATATATTAAATATCCAGTGCACATATATTATATATATCTAGTGCACATATATTATATATCCAGTGCACATATATTAAATATATCCAGTCCACATATATTATATATATCCATTGCACATATATTAAATATCAAGTGCACATATATTATATTTCCAGTGCACATATATTATATATATAAATCCAGTGCACATATATTATATATATCCAATGCACATATATTAAATATCCAGTGCACATATATTTTATATATCCAGTGCACATATATTATATATCCAGTGCACATACATTATACATATACAGTGCACATATATTAAATATCAAGTGCACATATATTATATTTCCAGTGCACATATATTATATATCCAGTGCACATATGTTATATATATCCAGTGCACATATAGTATATATCCAGTGCACATATTTTATATATCCTGTGCACATATATTATATATCCAGTGCACATATATTATATATATCCAGTGCACATTTATTAAATATCCAGTGCACATATATTATATATATCCAGTGCACATATATTAAATATCCAGTGCACATATATTAAATATCCATTGCACATATATTATATATAACCAGTGCACATATATTATATATATCCAGTGCAAATATATTAAATATCCAGTGCACATATATTATATATATCTAGTTCACATATATTAAATATCTATTGCACATATATTTTATATACCCAGTGCACATATATTAAATATCCAGTGCACATATATTATTTATATTCAGTGCACATATATTAAATATCCAGTGCACATATATTATATATATTCAGTGCACATATATTAAATATCCAGTGCGCATATATTATATATCCAGTGCAGATACATTATATATATCCAGTGCAGAGATATTACATATCCAGTGCACATATATTATACATATCCAGTGCACATATATTAAATATCTAGTGCACATATATTAAATATCCAGTGCACATATATTATATATATCCACTGCACATATATTAAATATCCAGTGCACATTTATTTTATATCCAGTGCACATATATTATATATATCCAGTGCACACATATTAAATATCCAGTGCACATATATTAAATATTCATTGCAGTTATATTAAATATCCAGAGCACATATATTAAATATCCAGTGCGCATATATTATATATCCAGTGCAGATACATTATATATCCAGTGCAGAGATATTAAATATCCAGTGCAGATATATTATATATATCCAGTGCAGAGATATTAAATATCCAGTGCACATATATTATATATATCCAGTGCACATATATTAAATATCCGGTGCACATATATTATATATATCCAGTGCAGAGATATTAAATATCCAGTGCACATTTATTATATATCCAGTGCACATATATTATATATATCCAGTGCACACATATTAAATATCCAGTGCACGTATATTAAATATTCATTGCTGTTATATTAAATATCCAGAGCACATATACTAAATATCCAGTGCACATATATTATTTATCCAGTGCACATATATTTTATATATCCAGTGCACATATATTATATATATCCAGTGCAAATATATTAAATATCCAGTGCACATATATTATATATATATCTAGTGCACATATAGTAAATATCCTGTGCACATATATTATATATATATCAAGTGCACATATATTAAATATCTATTGCACATATATTTTATATACCCAGTGCACATATATTAAATATCCAGTGCACATATATTAAATATCTAGTGCACATATATTTTATATATCCAGTGCACATATATTAAATATCCAGTGCACATATATTATATATATCTAGTGCACATATATTAAATATCCAGTGCACATTTATTATATATCCAGTGCACATACATTATATATCCTCCGTGCACACATATTAAATATCCAGTGCACATATATTAAATATCCAGTGCACATATATTAAATATCCAATGCAGGTATATTAAATATCTAAAGCACATATATTATATATCCAGGGTACATATATTATATATATAAATATATCCAGGGCACATATACTAAATATCCAGTGCACATATATTATTTATCCAGTGCACATATATTATATTTCCAGTGCACATATATTGTATATATCCAGTGCACATATATTATATATATCCAGTGCACATATATTATATATATTCAGTGCACATATATTGAATATCCATTGCACATATATTATATATACAGTGCACATATATTATATATATATACAGTGCACATATATTTAATATCAAGTGCACATATATTATATTTCCAGTTCACATATATTATATATCCAGTGCACATATGTTATATATTTCCAGTGCACATATATTAAATTTCCAGTGCACATATATTATATATACAGTGCACATAAATTATAAATATCCAGTGCACATTTATTAAATATCCAGTGCACATATATTATATATATATCCAGTGCACATATATTAAATATCCAGTGCAAATATATTAAATATCCATTGCACATATATTATATATAACCAGTGCACATATATTATATATATCCAGTGCAAATATATTAAATATCCAGTGCACATATATTATATATATCTAGTGCACATATAGTAAATATCCTGTGCACATATATTATATATATATCCAGAGCACATATATTAAATATCTATTGCACATATATTTTATATACCCAGTGCACATATATTAAATATCCAGTGCACATATATTAAATATCTAGTGCACATATATTTTATATATCCAGTGCACATATATTAAATATCCAGTGCACATATATTATATATATCTAGTGCACATATATTAAATATCCAGTGCACATTTATTATATATCCAGTGCACATATATTATATATATCCAGTGCACACATATTAAATATCCAGTGCACATATATTAAATATCCAGTGCACATATATTAAATATCCAATGCAGGTATAATAAATATCCAGAGCACATATATTATATATCCAGGGTACATATATTATATATATAAATATATCCAGGGCACATATACTAAATATCCAGTGCACATATATTATTTATCCAGTGCACATATATTGTATATATCCAGTGCACATATATTATATATATCCAGTGCACATATATTATATATATCCAGTGCACATATATTGAATATCCATTGCACATATATTATATATATACAGTGCACATATATTAAATATCAAGTGCACATATATTATATTTCCAGTGCACATATATTATATATCCAGTGCACATATGTTATGTATATCCAGTGCACATATATTAAATTTCCAGTGCACATATATTACATATCCAGTGCACATAAATTATAAATATCCAGTGCACATTTATTAAATATCCAGTGCACATATATTATATCTATCCAGAGCACATATATTAAATATCAAGTGCACATTTATTATATATCCAGTGCACATATATTATATATATCCAGTGCACACATATTAAATATCCAGTGCACATATATTATATTTCCAGTGCACATATATTATATATCCAGTGTACATATATTATATCTATCCAGTGCACATATATTAAATATCCAGTGCACATATATTATATATCCAGTGCACATACATTATATATATACAGTGCACATATATTAAATATGAAGTGCACATATATTTTATTTCCAGTGCACATATATTATATATCCAGTGCACATATGTTATATATATCCAGTGCACATATATTAAATTTCCAGTGCACATATATTACATATCCAGTGCACATAAATTATAAATATCCAGTGCACATTTATTAAATATCCAATGCACATATATAATATATATCCAGTGCACATATATTAAATATCCAGTGCACATATATTATAAATCCAGTGCACATATATTATATATGTATCCACTGCACATATATTAAATATCCAGTGCACATTTATTATATGTCCAGTGCACATATATTATATATATCCAGTGCACACATATTAAATATCCAGTGCACATATATTAAATATCCAGTGCAGTTATATTAAATATCCAGAGCACATATATTAAATATCCAGTGCAGATATATTATATATCTAGTGCACATAAATTATAAATATCCAGTGCACATTTATTAAATATCCAGTGCACATATATTATATATATCCAGTGCACATATATTAAATATGCATTGCACATATATTATATATAACCAGTACACATATATTATATATATCCAGTGCACATATATTAAATATCCTGTGCACATATATTATTTATCCAGTGCACATATATTATATTTTCAGAGCACATATATTGTATATATCCAGTGCACATATATTATATATCCAGTGCATATATATTGAATATCCATTGCACATATATTGTATATCCAGTGCACATATATTATAAATATCCAGTGCACACATATTAAATATCCAGTGCACATATATTATATATTTAGTGCACATATATTAAATATCCAGTGCACATATATTATATATTTAGTGCACATATATTAAATATCCAGTGCACATTTATTACATATTTAGTGCACATGTATTAAATATCCAGTGCACATATATTATATATTTAGTGCACATATATTAAATATCCAGTGCACATATATTATATATTTAGTGCACATGTATTAAATATCAAGTGCACATATATTATTTATCCACTGCACATATATTATATATATCCAGTGCACATATAGTAAATATCCAGTGCACATATATTATATATATCCAGTGCACATATATTAAATTTCCAGTGCACATATATTATATATCCAGTGCACATAAATTATATATATCCAGTGCACATTTATTAAATATCTAGTGCACATATATTATATATATATATCCACTGCACATATATTAAATATCCATTGCACATATATTTTATATAACCAGTGCACTTATATTATATATAACCAGTGCAAATATATTAAATAACCAGTGCACATATATTAAATATCCAGTGCACATATATTATATATATCCGCTGCACATATATTAAATATCCAGTGCACATTTATTATATATCCAGTGCACATATATTATATATATCCAGTGCACACATATTAAATATCCAGTGCACATATATAAAATATCCAGTGCAGTTATATTAAATATCCAGAGCACATATATTAAATATCCAGTGCAGATATATTATATATCCAGTGCACATATATTAAATATCCAGTGCACATATATTATTTATCCAGTGCACATATATTTTATATATCCAGTGCACATATATTTTATATATTTAGTGCACATATATTTTATATATCCAGTGCACATATATTAAATATCCAGTGCATATATATTATATATTTAGTGCAGATATATTATATATATCCAGTGCACATATATTAAATATCAAGTGCACATATATTATATATATATATCCAATGCACATATATTAAATATCCAGTGCACATATATTAAATATCAAGTGCACATATTATATATATCCAGTGCACATATATTAAATATCCAGTGCACATATATTTTATATATCCAGTGCCCATATATTATATATCCAGTGCACATATATAATATATATACAGTGCACATATATTAAATATCAAGTGCACATATATTATATTTCCAGTGCACATATATTATATATCCAGTGCACATATGTTATATATATCCAGTGCACATATATTAAATTTCCAGTGCACATATATTATATATCCAGTGCACATAAATTATAAATATCCAGTGCACATTTATTAAATATCCAGTGCACATATATTATATATATATATCCAGTGCACATTTATTATATTTATCCAGTGCTCATATATTATATATCCAGTGCACATATATTATATTTATCCAGTGCAAATATATTTTATATCCAGTGCACATATATTATATATATCCAGTGCACATTTATTATATATCCAGTGCACATATATTAAATATCCAGTGCAGATATATTATATATCCAGTGCACATACATTACATATATACAGTGCACATATATTTAATATCCAGTGCACATATATTAAATATCCATTGCACATAATATATTAATTATCCATTGCACATATATTATATATATCCGTTGCACATTTATTAAATATCCAGTGCACATATATTATATATATCCAGTGCACGTTTATTAAATATCCATTGCACATATATTATATATCCGGTGCACATATATTATATATATCCAGTGCACATAAATTAAATATCCAGTGCACATTTATTGTATATCCAGTGCACATATATTAAATATATCCAGTGCACACATATTAAATATCCAGTGCACATATATTAAATATCCAGTACAGATATATTAAATATCCAGAGCACATATATTAAATATCCAGTTCAGATATATTATATATCCAGTGCAAATATGTTATATATATCCAGGGCACATATATTAAATAACCAGTTCACATATATTATTTATCCAGTGCACATATATTATATATATCGAGTGCACATATATTAAATATCCAGTGCACATATATTATATATTTAGTGCACATATATTATATATATCCAGCGCACATATATTAAATATCCATTGCATGTATATTTTATATCCAGTGCATATATATTATATATATCCAGTGCACATATATTATATATATCCAGTGCACATATATTATATATATCCAGTGCACATATATTAAATATTTAGTGCACATATATTATATATCCAGTGCACATACAATATATATATAAAGTGCACATATATTAAATATCAAGTGCACATATATTATATTTCCAGTGCACATCCTATCCTATTAATATTATAAATGTGAAAGTTTGTGGGTTTGTGAGTTTGGATGTTCGGATGTTTGTTCCTCAATCACGCAAAACCCTCTCGACCGATTTGGCTGAATTTTTCCACAAACATAGTTAATACCGCCGATTGCGCAATAGGCTACTTTTCGTCACAATAGCTCACATACGTTTGTGCCAGGACCCCCACAAAACCCAAACTGACACCACCATCTCTGCAATCTCACACACTTTGGACCATAGCAAGCCACAAAATTCATATTACCCCCCTACAGCCTCGCCCCTAACCCCACACAATCACATATACATATACTTTGCCACTTTGCCCCTCACCTTAACGATACTCCAGGAGGCTCTCTTTAACGCTCTGGAGCAGCCATGTTTGCCGACTCCCACCGCTCTGACAATCCGCGACACCGCCCACCCATGTCAATACCCCTAGGAGATCTAATAAATGCAGAAAAAAACAGTTTAAAAAAAGTAAAAAAAATATATAAAAACAAATAAAAAGGATTCAAAATTCTAATCACCCCCCGTTCCCTAGAACACATATAAAAGTAGTTAAAAACTGTGAAACACATACATGTTAGGTATCCCCGCATCCGAAATCGCCCGCTCTACAAAGATATACAAATATTTTTCCTGTTCGGTAAACGCCGTAGCGGGAAAAATGGTCAAAAGTGCCAAACCGCCGTTTTTTCACTGTTTTGATTCTGATAAAAATTTGAATAAAAAGTGATCAAAGCAATAACATTTCCCGAAAATGGTAGAACTACAAAGTACACCCGGTCCCTCAAAAAAAGACGCCCTATACATCCCCGTACACACACGTATAAAAAAGTTACGGCTGTCGGAACATGGCGAATTTTCAAAAAAAAAATTTTTTAACAGAGTTTTGGATTTTTTTAAAGGGGTCAAAATGTAAATAAAACCATATAAATTTGGTATCCCTGGAACCGTACCGAAACACAGAATACAGGGGACATGTCATTTTGGTTGCACAGTGAACGCCGTAAAACCAAAGCCCGTAAGAATGTCGCAGAAATGCATTTTTTCTTCAAATCCACCCCATTCTGAATTTTTTCCCTGCTTCCCAGTACATTATATAGAATAATTAATGGTGGCATCATGAAGAAAAATTTGTCCCGCAAAAATTAAGACCTCATATGGCTCTGGGAGCAGAGAAATAATAAAGTTATGGGGTTTAGAAGGAGGGGAGTCAAGAATGAAAAACGAAAATCAAAAAATGCCATCGGCGTGAAAGGGTTAACTTCAAATCCCTCTGTCCCAAAGTCACTATGTAAAGTTTCTCACAACACCGTATATATAGCAGCTCATATACAAAGTAACTGCAACACAAAAGTCTCACGTATTCTCTGAATTACAGCAACAACAAGATACAAAGTTACATTTCATATCCCATACCTTATACACAGTACGAAAACCTTACCAACGCCTGTATATACTCACTTCAACAATCACCGCAGACGAAGTCGCGGGTACCAGCTAGTATATTATATATATCCAGTGCATATATATTAATTATCCAGTACACATATATTATATATATCCATGCACATATATTAAATATGCAGTGCACATATATTATTTATCCAGTGCACATATATTTTATATATCCAGTGCACATATATTAAATATCCAGTGCACATATATTATATATTTAGTGCACATATATTATATATATCCAGCGCACATATATTAAATATCCATTGCACATATATTAAATATCCAGTGCACATATAATATATATATATCCAGTGCACATATATTAAATATCCAGTGCACATATATTATTTATATCCAGTGCACATATATCAAATATCCAGTGCACATATATTAAATATCCAGTGCACATAAATTAAAAATCCAGTGCACATATATTATATATCCAGTGCACACACATTATATATATCCAGTGCACATATATTAAATATCCAGTGCACATATATTATATATCCAGTGCACATACATTATATATAACCAGTGCACATATATTAAATATCCAGTGCACATATATTAAATAGAGATGAGCGAACAGTGTTCTATCGAACTCATGTTCGATCGGATATTAGGCTGTTCGGCATGTTCGAATCGAATCGAACACCGCGTGGTAAAGTGCGCCATTACTCGATTCCCCTCCCACCTTCCCTGGCGCCTTTTTTGCTCCAATAACAGCGCTGGGTAGGTGGGACAGGAACTACGACACCGGTGACGTTGAAAAAAGTAGGCAAAACCCATTGGCTGCCGAAAACATGTGACCTCTAATTTAAAAGAACAGCGACGCCCAGCTTCGCGTCATTCTGAGCTTGCAATTCACCGAGGACGGAGGTTTCCGTCCAGCTAGCTAGGGCTTAGATTCTGGGTAGGCAGGGACAGGCTAGGATAGGAAGGAGAAGACAACCAACAGCTCTTGTAAGAGCTAAATTCCAGGGAGAAGCTTGTCAGTGTAACGTGGCACTGACGGGCTCAATCGCCGCAACCCAGCTTTCCCAGGATCCTGAATGGAATACACTGTCAGTGTATTCCCGTATACCCGATATATACCCCGATACCCGTTCCAACGGTGTGCCCCCCCACCTTCACCCCAGAAATACCCTGCAAGTCCCCTAGCAATAGAATTGGGGCTATATACACCCACTATTTTTACTACTGGTATACAGTGCCATTGTCTGACTGGGAATTCAAAGAATATATTGGGAATACAAATACCCTCATTTCTTGCTACTGCCATATAGTGCCAGTTTCTGACTGGTAATTCAAAGAATATATTGGGGTTACGTGCACCCACAATTTTTACTACTGGTATACAGTGCCATTGTCTGACTGGGAATTCAAAGAATATATTGGGAATACAAATACCCTCATTTCTTGCTACTGCCATATAGTGCCAGTGTCTGACTGGGAATTCAAAGAATATATTGGGGTTACGTGCACCCACAATTTTTACTACTGGTATACAGTGCCATTGTCTGACTGGGAATTCAAAGAGTATATTGGGAATACAAATACCCTCATTTCTTGCTACTGCCATATAGTGCCAGTGTCTGACTGGGAATTCAAAGAATATATTGGGGTTACGTGCACCCACAATTTTTACTACTGGTATACAGTGCCATTGTCTGACTGGGAATTCAAAGAGTATATTGGGAATACAAATACCCTCATTTCTTGCTACTGCCATATAGTGCCAGTTTCTGACTGGGAATTCAAAGAATATATTGGGGTTACGTGCACCCACAATTTTTACTACTGGTATACAGTGCCATTGTCTGACTGGGAATTCAAAGAGTATATTGGGAATACAAATACCCTCATTTCTTGCTACTGCCATATAGTGCCAGTTTCTGACTGGTAATTCAAAGAATATATTGGGGTTACGTGCACCCACAATTTTTACTACTGGTATACAGTGCCATTGTCTGACTGGGAATTCAAAGAATATATTGGGGTTATAAATACCCTCATTTCTTGCTACTGCCATATAGTGCCAGTTTCTGACTGGGAATTCAAAGAATATATTGGGGTTACGTGCACCCACAATTTTTACTACTGGTATACAGTGCCATTGTCTGACTGGGAATTCAAAGAATATATTGGGGTTATAAATACCCTCATTTCTTGCTACTGCCATATAGTGCCAGTTTCTGACTGGTAATTCAAAGAATATATTGGGGTTACGTGCACCCACAATTTTTACTACTGGTATACAGTGCCATTGTCTGACTGGGAATTCAAAGAATATATTGGGAATACAAATACCCTCATTTCTTGCTACTGCCATATAGTGCCAGTTTCTGACTGGTAATTCAAAGAATATATTGGGGTTACGTGCACCCACAATTTTTACTACTGGTATACAGTGCCATTGTCTGACTGGGAATTCAAAGAATATATTGGGAATACAAATACCCTCATTTCTTGCTACTGCCATATAGTGCCAGTGTCTGACTGGGAATTCAAAGAATATATTGGGGTTACGTGCACCCACAATTTTTACTACTGGTATACAGTGCCATTGTCTGACTGGGAATTCAAAGAGTATATTGGGAATACAAATACCCTCATTTCTTGCTACTGCCATATAGTGCCAGTGTCTGACTGGGAATTCAAAGAATATATTGGGGTTACGTGCACCCACAATTTTTACTACTGGTATACAGTGCCATTGTCTGACTGGGAATTCAAAGAGTATATTGGGAATACAAATACCCTCATTTCTTGCTACTGCCATATAGTGCCAGTTTCTGACTGGGAATTCAAAGAATATATTGGGGTTACGTGCACCCACAATTTTTACTACTGGTATACAGTGCCATTGTCTGACTGGGAATTCAAAGAGTATATTGGGAATACAAATACCCTCATTTCTTGCTACTGCCATATAGTGCCAGTTTCTGACTGGGAATTCAAAGAATATATTGGGGTTACGTGCACCCACAATTTTTACTACTGGTATACAGTGCCATTGTCTGACTGGGAATTCAAAGAATATATTGGGGTTATAAATACCCTCATTTCTTGCTACTGCCATATAGTGCCAGTTTCTGACTGGTAATTCAAAGAATATATTGGGGTTACGTGCACCCACAATTTTTACTACTGGTATACAGTGCCATTGTCTGACTGGGAATTCAAAGAATATATTGGGAATACAAATACCCTCATTTCTTGCTACTGCCATATAGTGCCAGTGTCTGACTGGGAATTCAAAGAATATATTGGGGTTACGTGCACCCACAATTTTTACTACTGGTATACAGTGCCATTGTCTGACTGGGAATTCAAAGAGTATATTGGGAATACAAATACCCTCATTTCTTGCTACTGCCATATAGTGCCAGTTTCTGACTGGGAATTCAAAGAATATATTGGGGTTACGTGCACCCACAATTTTTACTACTGGTATACAGTGCCATTGTCTGACTGGGAATTCAAAGAATATATTGGGGTTATAAATACCCTCATTTCTTGCTACTGCCATATAGTGCCAGTTTCTGACTGGTAATTCAAAGAATATATTGGGGTTACGTGCACCCACAATTTTTACTACTGGTATACAGTGCCATTGTCTGACTGGGAATTCAAAGAGTATATTGGGAATACAAATACCCTCATTTCTTGCTACTGCCATATAGTGCCAGTGTCTGACTGGGAATTCAAAGAATATATTGGGGTTACGTGCACCCACAATTTTTACTACTGGTATACAGTGCCATTGTCTGACTGGGAATTCAAAGAATATATTGGGGTTATAAATACCCTCATTTCTTGCTACTGCCATATAGTGCCAGTTTCTGACTGGTAATTCAAAGAATATATTGGGGTTACGTGCACCCACAATTTTTACTACTGGTATACAGTGCCATTGTCTGACTGGGAATTCAAAGAATATATTGGGAATACAAATACCCTCATTTCTTGCTACTGCCATATAGTGCCAGTGTCTGACTGGGAATTCAAAGAATATATTGGGGTTACGTGCACCCACAATTTTTACTACTGGTATACAGTGCCATTGTCTGACTGGGAATTCAAAGAGTATATTGGGAATACAAATACCCTCATTTCTTGCTACTGCCATATAGTGCCAGTTTCTGACTGGGAATTCAAAGAATATATTGGGGTTACGTGCACCCACAATTTTTACTACTGGTATACAGTGCCATTGTCTGACTGGGAATTCAAAGAATATATTGGGGTTATAAATACCCTCATTTCTTGCTACTGCCATATAGTGCCAGTTTCTGACTGGGAATTCAAAGAATATATTGGGGTTACGTGCACCCACAATTTTTACTACTGGTATACAGTGCCATTGTCTGACTGGGAATTCAAAGAGTATATTGGGAATACAAATACCCTCATTTCTTGCTACTGCCATATAGTGCCAGTTTCTGACTGGGAATTCAAAGAATATATTGGGGTTACGTGCACCCACAATTTTTACTACTGGTATACAGTGCCATTGTCTGACTGGGAATTCAAAGAGTATATTGGGAATACAAATACCCTCATTTCTTGCTACTGCCATATAGTGCCAGTGTCTGACTGGGAATTCAAAGAATATATTGGGGTTACGTGCACCCACAATTTTTACTACTGGTATACAGTGCCATTGTCTGACTGGGAATTCAAAGAGTATATTGGGAATACAAATACCCTCATTTCTTGCTACTGCCATATAGTGCCAGTTTCTGACTGGGAATTCAAAGAATATATTGGGGTTACGTGCACCCACAATTTTTACTACTGGTATACAGTGCCATTGTCTGACTGGGAATTCAAAGAGTATATTGGGAATACAAATACCCTCATTTCTTGCTACTGCCATATAGTGCCAGTTTCTGACTGGTAATTCAAAGAATATATTGGGGTTACGTGCACCCACAATTTTTACTACTGGTATACAGTGCCATTGTCTGACTGGGAATTCAAAGAATATATTGGGGTTATAAATACCCTCATTTCTTGCTACTGCCATATAGTGCCAGTTTCTGACTGGGAATTCAAAGAATATATTGGGGTTACGTGCACCCACAATTTTTACTACTGGTATACAGTGCCATTGTCTGACTGGGAATTCAAAGAATATATTGGGGTTATAAATACCCTCATTTCTTGCTACTGCCATATAGTGCCAGTTTCTGACTGGTAATTCAAAGAATATATTGGGGTTACGTGCACCCACAATTTTTACTACTGGTATACAGTGCCATTGTCTGACTGGGAATTCAAAGAATATATTGGGAATACAAATACCCTCATTTCTTGCTACTGCCATATAGTGCCAGTTTCTGACTGGTAATTCAAAGAATATATTGGGGTTACGTGCACCCACAATTTTTACTACTGGTATACAGTGCCATTGTCTGACTGGGAATTCAAAGAATATATTGGGAATACAAATACCCTCATTTCTTGCTACTGCCATATAGTGCCAGTGTCTGACTGGGAATTCAAAGAATATATTGGGGTTACGTGCACCCACAATTTTTACTACTGGTATACAGTGCCATTGTCTGACTGGGAATTCAAAGAGTATATTGGGAATACAAATACCCTCATTTCTTGCTACTGCCATATAGTGCCAGTGTCTGACTGGGAATTCAAAGAATATATTGGGGTTACGTGCACCCACAATTTTTACTACTGGTATACAGTGCCATTGTCTGACTGGGAATTCAAAGAGTATATTGGGAATACAAATACCCTCATTTCTTGCTACTGCCATATAGTGCCAGTTTCTGACTGGGAATTCAAAGAATATATTGGGGTTACGTGCACCCACAATTTTTACTACTGGTATACAGTGCCATTGTCTGACTGGGAATTCAAAGAGTATATTGGGAATACAAATACCCTCATTTCTTGCTACTGCCATATAGTGCCAGTTTCTGACTGGGAATTCAAAGAATATATTGGGGTTACGTGCACCCACAATTTTTACTACTGGTATACAGTGCCATTGTCTGACTGGGAATTCAAAGAATATATTGGGGTTATAAATACCCTCATTTCTTGCTACTGCCATATAGTGCCAGTTTCTGACTGGGAATTCAAAGAATATATTGGGGTTACGTGCACCCACAATTTTTACTACTGGTATACAGTGCCATTGTCTGACTGGGAATTCAAAGAATATATTGGGGTTATAAATACCCTCATTTCTTGCTACTGCCATATAGTGCCAGTTTCTGACTGGTAATTCAAAGAATATATTGGGGTTACGTGCACCCACAATTTTTACTACTGGTATACAGTGCCATTGTCTGACTGGGAATTCAAAGAATATATTGGGAATACAAATACCCTCATTTCTTGCTACTGCCATATAGTGCCAGTGTCTGACTGGGAATTCAAAGAATATATTGGGGTTACGTGCACCCACAATTTTTACTACTGGTATACAGTGCCATTGTCTGACTGGGAATTCAAAGAGTATATTGGGAATACAAATACCCTCATTTCTTGCTACTGCCATATAGTGCCAGTGTCTGACTGGGAATTCAAAGAATATATTGGGGTTACGTGCACCCACAATTTTTACTACTGGTATACAGTGCCATTGTCTGACTGGGAATTCAAAGAGTATATTGGGAATACAAATACCCTCATTTCTTGCTACTGCCATATAGTGCCAGTTTCTGACTGGGAATTCAAAGAATATATTGGGGTTACGTGCACCCACAATTTTTACTACTGGTATACAGTGCCATTGTCTGACTGGGAATTCAAAGAGTATATTGGGAATACAAATACCCTCATTTCTTGCTACTGCCATATAGTGCCAGTTTCTGACTGGGAATTCAAAGAATATATTGGGGTTACGTGCACCCACAATTTTTACTACTGGTATACAGTGCCATTGTCTGACTGGGAATTCAAAGAATATATTGGGGTTATAAATACCCTCATTTCTTGCTACTGCCATATAGTGCCAGTTTCTGACTGGTAATTCAAAGAATATATTGGGGTTACGTGCACCCACAATTTTTACTACTGGTATACAGTGCCATTGTCTGACTGGGAATTCAAAGAGTATATTGGGAATACAAATACCCTCATTTCTTGCTACTGCCATATAGTGCCAGTGTCTGACTGGGAATTCAAAGAATATATTGGGGTTACGTGCACCCACAATTTTTACTACTGGTATACAGTGCCATTGTCTGACTGGGAATTCAAAGAATATATTGGGGTTATAAATACCCTCATTTCTTGCTACTGCCATATAGTGCCAGTTTCTGACTGGTAATTCAAAGAATATATTGGGGTTACGTGCACCCACAATTTTTACTACTGGTATACAGTGCCATTGTCTGACTGGGAATTCAAAGAATATATTGGGAATACAAATACCCTCATTTCTTGCTACTGCCATATAGTGCCAGTGTCTGACTGGGAATTCAAAGAATATATTGGGGTTACGTGCACCCACAATTTTTACTACTGGTATACAGTGCCATTGTCTGACTGGGAATTCAAAGAGTATATTGGGAATACAAATACCCTCATTTCTTGCTACTGCCATATAGTGCCAGTTTCTGACTGGGAATTCAAAGAATATATTGGGGTTACGTGCACCCACAATTTTTACTACTGGTATACAGTGCCATTGTCTGACTGGGAATTCAAAGAATATATTGGGGTTATAAATACCCTCATTTCTTGCTACTGCCATATAGTGCCAGTTTCTGACTGGTAATTCAAAGAATATATTGGGGTTACGTGCACCCACAATTTTTACTACTGGTATACAGTGCCATTGTCTGACTGGGAATTCAAAGAGTATATTGGGAATACAAATACCCTCATTTCTTGCTACTGCCATATAGTGCCAGTGTCTGACTGGGAATTCAAAGAATATATTGGGGTTACGTGCACCCACAATTTTTACTACTGGTATACAGTGCCATTGTCTGACTGGGAATTCAAAGAGTATATTGGGAATACAAATACCCTCATTTCTTGCTACTGCCATATAGTGCCAGTTTCTGACTGGGAATTCAAAGAATATATTGGGGTTACGTGCACCCACAATTTTTACTACTGGTATACAGTGCCATTGTCTGACTGGGAATTCAAAGAGTATATTGGGAATACAAATACCCTCATTTCTTGCTACTGCCATATAGTGCCAGTTTCTGACTGGGAATTCAAAGAATATATTGGGGTTACGTGCACCCACAATTTTTACTACTGGTATACAGTGCCATTGTCTGACTGGGAATTCAAAGAATATATTGGGGTTATAAATACCCTCATTTCTTGCTACTGCCATATAGTGCCAGTTTCTGACTGGGAATTCAAAGAATATATTGGGGTTACGTGCACCCACAATTTTTACTACTGGTATACAGTGCCATTGTCTGACTGGGAATTCAAAGAATATATTGGGGTTATAAATACCCTCATTTCTTGCTACTGCCATATAGTGCCAGTTTCTGACTGGTAATTCAAAGAATATATTGGGGTTACGTGCACCCACAATTTTTACTACTGGTATACAGTGCCATTGTCTGACTGGGAATTCAAAGAATATATTGGGAATACAAATACCCTCATTTCTTGCTACTGCCATATAGTGCCAGTGTCTGACTGGGAATTCAAAGAATATATTGGGGTTACGTGCACCCACAATTTTTACTACTGGTATACAGTGCCATTGTCTGACTGGGAATTCAAAGAGTATATTGGGAATACAAATACCCTCATTTCTTGCTACTGCCATATAGTGCCAGTTTCTGACTGGGAATTCAAAGAATATATTGGGGTTACGTGCACCCACAATTTTTACTACTGGTATACAGTGCCATTGTCTGACTGGGAATTCAAAGAATATATTGGGGTTATAAATACCCTCATTTTTTGCTACTGCCATATAGTGCCAGTTTCTGACTGGTAATTCAAAGAATATATTGGGGTTACGTGCACCCACAATTTTTACTACTGGTATACAGTGCCATTGTCTGACTGGGAATTCAAAGAGTATATTGGGAATACAAATACCCTCATTTCTTGCTACTGCCATATAGTGCCAGTTTCTGACTGGGAATTCAAAGAATATATTGGGGTTACGTGCACCCACAATTTTTACTACTGGTATACAGTGCCAATTTCTAACTAGGAATTCAAAATGCGCAAGGCTCCCGGAAAGGGACGTGGACGAGGCCGTGGGCGAGGTCGGGGGAATGGTTCTGGGGAGCAAGGTAGCAGTGAAGCCACAGGGCGTCCCGTGCCTACTCCTGTGGGGCAGCAAGCATTGCGCCACTCCACAGTGCCAGGGTTGCTTGCCACATTAACTAAACTGCAGGGTACAAACCTTAGTAGGCCCGAGAACCAGGAACAGGTCTTGCAATGGCTGTCAGAGAACGCTTACAGCACATTGTCCAGCAGCCAGTCAGACTCTGCCTCCTCTCCTCCTATTACCCAACAGTCTTGTCTTCCTTCCTCCCAAAATTCCGAAGCTTTACAGAACAATAACCCAAACTGTCCCTGCTCCCCAGAGCTGTTCTCCGCTCCTTTCATTGTCCCTCAACCTGCCTCTCCACGTCACGATTCCACGAACCTAACAGAGGAGCATCTGTATCCAGATGCTCAAACACTAGAGTCTCCTCCATCTCCGTTCGATTTGGTGGTGGATGACCAGCAACCCACCCTCATCGACGATGATGTGACGCAGTTGCCGTCAGGGCATCCAGTTGACCGGCGCATTGTGCGGGAGGAGGAGATGAGACAGGAGTTGGAAGAGGAAGTGGTGGATGATGAGGACACTGACCCGACCTGGACAGGGGGGATGTCAAGCGGGGAAAGTAGTGTGGATGTTGAGGCAGGTGCAGCACCAAAAAGGGTAGCTAGAGGCAGAGGCAGAGGTCAGCAGCTTAGGCGAAGCCAGGCCACACCCGGAATCTCCCAAGATGTTCCAGTTCGTACCCAGCCCCGAAAAACTCCCACCTCGAGGGCACGTTTCTCGAAGGTGTGGAGTTTTTTCAAGGAATGCGCCGAGGACAGATATAGTGTTGTCTGCACAATTTGCCTCTCGAAATTGATTAGGGGCTCTGAGAAGAGCAACCTGTCCACCACTTCAATGCGCCGTCATTTGGAATCCAAGCACTGGAATCAGTGGCAGGCAGCAACGGCAGGACAAAGGCCGACTGCCGTTCACGCCACTGCCACTGCCTCTGCCTCTGCCTCTGCCACTGCCACTGCTGACTGTGCTGGCGATGCACTCCAGAGGACGAGCCAGGACACCACTTCATCTGCCTCCGCCACTTTGTTGACTTCTACCTCATCCTCCCCTGGTCCTGTCTTATCTCCTTCTCCTGCACCATCAAAGGCACCATCAGGCGTTTCTTTACAACAACCCACCATCTCTCAGACATTGGAGCGGCGGCAGAAATACACTGCTAACCACCCACACGCGCAAGCCTTGAACGCCAACATCGCTAAACTGCTGGCCCAGGAGATGTTGGCGTTCCGGCTTGTTGAAACTCCCGCCTTCCTGGACCTGATGGCAACTGCGGCACCTCGCTATGCCGTCCCTAGCCATCACTACTCCCGGTGTGCCGTCCCCGCCTTGCACCAGCACGTGTCACTCAACATCAGGCGGGCCCTTAGTTCCGCGCTTTGCACAAAGGTCCACTTGACCACCGACGCGTGGACAAGTGCATGCGGACAGGGACGCTACATTTCACTGACGGCACACTGGGTGAATGTAGTTGAGGCTGGGACTGCTTCCCAAACTGGCCCGGTGTACCTCGTCTCCCCGCCTAACATTCCTGGCAGGGACACGAGAAGAACACCCCCCTCCTCCTCCTCTTCTACCGCCTCCTCCTCCGCCACCGCCTCCTCCTCCGCCACCGCCTCCTCCTCCGCTGTTAGATTGACCCCAGCTACGAGTTGGAAACGTTGCAGCACTGGCGTTGGTAGACGTCAGCAGGCTGTGCTGAAGCTGATCAGCTTGGGGGACAGACAGCACACTGCCTCCGAGGTGAGGGATGCCCTCCTCGATGAGACGGCAATATGGTTTGAGCCGCTGCACCTGGGCCCAGGCATGGTCGTTTGTGATAACGGCCGGAACCTGGTAGCAGCTCTGGAGCTTGCCGGACTCCAACATGTTCCATGCCTGGCCCACGTCTTCAACCTAGTGGTGCAACGTTTCCTAAAGAGCTACCCCAATGTTCCAGAGCTACTGGTGAAAGTGCGGCGCATGTGCGCCCACTTTCGCAAGTCGACAGTAGCCGCTGCTAGCTTAAAATCTCTCCAGCAACGCCTGCATGTGCCACAACACCGGCTTTTGTGCGACGTCCCCACACGCTGGAACTCAACGTTTCAGATGTTGAATAGAGTGGTTGAGCAGCAGAGACCTTTGATGGAATACCAGCTACAAAACCCTAGGGTGCCACAAAGTCAGCTGCCTCAGTTTCACATCCATGAGTGGCCATGGATGAGAGACCTTTGTGACATCCTACGGGTCTTTGAGGAGTCCACAAGGAGGGTGAGCTCTGAGGATGCGATGGTGAGCCTTACAATCCCGCTCTTGTGTGTTCTGAGAGAATCCCTGATTGACATCAGGGATAACTCAGATCACACAGAGGAGTTAGGGATAGCATCCGATCCGTCACAGCTGGAGAGTAGGTCCACACATCTGTCCGCTTCACTGCGTTTAATGGAGGAGGAGGAGGAGGAGGAAGAAGAGTTGTCCGATGATGTGATGGTGATACAGGAGGCTTCCGGGCAACTTCGAATCGTCCCATTGTTGCAGCGCGGATGGGTAGACATGGAGGATGAGGAGGAAATGGAGATTGAACTTTCCGGTGGGGCCAGAGGAGTCATGCCAACTAACACTGTGGCAGACATGGCTGAGTTCATGTTGGGGTGCTTTACAACCGACAAGCGTATTGTCAAAATCATGGAGGACAACCAGTACTGGATCTTTGCTATCCTTGACCCCCGGTATAAAAACAACATCTCGTCTTTTATTCCGGTAGAGGGGAGGGCCAATCGCATCAATGCTTGCCACAGGCAATTGGTGCAGAATATGATGGAGATGTTTCCAGCATGTGACGTTGGCGGCAGGGAGGGCAGTTCCTCCAGTAGGCAACCAAGTTCTCACCGGTCCACACAAACGAGGGGCACACTGTCTAAGGTCTGGGACACCTTGATGGCACCCCCTCGCCAAAGTGCCGCCACGGAGGGTCCTAGTGTCACCAGGCGTGAGAAGTATAGGCGCATGTTGCGGGAATACCTTTCCGACCACAGCCCTGTCCTCTCCGACCCCTCTGCGCCCTACACGTATTGGGTGTCGAAGTTGGACCTGTGGCTTGAACTTGCCCTATATGCCTTGGAGGTGCTGTCCTGTCCTGCCGCCAGCGTCCTATCTGAGAGGGTGTTCAGTGCAGCCGGTGGCATCATCACTGACAAGCGCACCCGTCTGTCAGCTGAGAGTGCCGACCGGCTCACTTTGATAAAAATGAACCACCACTGGGTAGAGCCGTCATTTTTGTGCCCACCTGTGTAAAGCACCCCAACATGAAACTCCATGTCTGTACTCAACCTCTCCAATTCCTCCGCATCCTCATACTCATCCACCATAAGCGTTGCACAATTCTGCTAATACTAGGCTCCCTCCACCCTGATTTCCCCCAACTCTGCTGGTTAGAGGCTCCCTCCACCATGAATTTGCCCAAACTGGGCTGTTTAGAGGCTCCCTCCACCATGAATTGGTCCAAACTGGGGTGGTTAGAGGCTCCCTCCACCATGAATTGGTCCAAACTGGGGTGGTTAGAGGCTCCCTCCACCATTAATTGGTCCAAACTGGGCTGGTTAGAGGCTCCCTCCACAATTAATTGGTCCAAACTGGGCTAATTAGAGGCTCCCTCCACCATGAATTGGTCCAAACTGGGTTTTTTAGAGGCTCCCTCCACCATTAATTGGTCCAAACTGGGCTGGTTAGAGGCTCCCTCCACAATTAATTGGTCCAAACTGGGCTAATTAGAGGCTCCCTCCACCATGAATTGGTCCAAACTGGGTTTTTTAGAGGCTCCCTCCACCATTAATTGGTCCAAACTGGGCTGGTTAGAGGCTCCCTCCACAATTAATTGGTCCAAACTGGGCTAATTAGAGGCTCCCTCCACCATGAATTGGTCCAAACTGGGTTTTTTAGAGGCTCCCTCCACCATGAATTTGCCCAAACTGGGCTGTTTAGAGGCTCCCTCCACCATGAATTGGTCCAAACTGGGCTGGTTAGAGGCTCCCTCCACCATGAATTTCCCAAAACTTGGCTGTTTAGAGGCTCCCTCCACCATGAATTTGCCCAAACTGGGCTGTTTAGAGGCTCCCTCCACCATTAATTGGTCCAAACTGGGCTGGTTAGAGGCTCCCTCCACCATGAATTTGCCCAAACTGGGGTGGTTAGAGGCTCCCTCCACCATTAATTGGTCCAAACTGGGCTGGTTAGAGGCTCCCTCCACCATGAATTTCCCAAAACTTGGCTGTTTAGAGGCTCCCTCCACCATTAATTGGTCCAAACTGGGCTGGTTAGAGGCTCCCTCCACCATGAATTTGCCCAAACTGGGCTGTTTAGAGGCTCCCTCCACCATTAATTGGTCCAAACTGGGCTGGTTAGAGGCTCCCTCCACCATGAATTTGCCCAAACTGGGCTGTTTAGAGGCTCCCTCCACCATGAATTGGTCCAAACTGGGGTGGTTAGAGGCTCCCTCCACCATGAATTGGTCCAAACTGGGGTGGTTAGAGGCTCCCTCCACCATTAATTGGTCCAAACTGGGCTGGTTAGAGGCTCCCTCCACAATTAATTGGTCCAAACTGGGCTAATTAGAGGCTCCCTCCACCATGAATTGGTCCAAACTGGGTTTTTTAGAGGCTCCCTCCACCATTAATTGGTCCAAACTGGGCTGGTTAGAGGCTCCCTCCACAATTAATTGGTCCAAACTGGGCTAATTAGAGGCTCCCTCCACCATGAATTGGTCCAAACTGGGTTTTTTAGAGGCTCCCTCCACCATGAATTTGCCCAAACTGGGCTGTTTAGAGGCTCCCTCCACCATGAATTGGTCCAAACTGGGCTGGTTAGAGGCTCCCTCCACCATGAATTTCCCAAAACTTGGCTGTTTAGAGGCTCCCTCCACCATTAATTGGTCCAAACTGGGCTGGTTAGAGGCTCCCTCCACCATTAATTGGTCCAAACTGGGCTGGTTAGAGGCTCCCTCCACCATTAATTGGTCCAAACTGGGCTGGTTAGAGGCTCCCTCCACCATGAATTTCCCAAAACTTGGCTGTTTAGAGGCTCCCTCCACCATTAATTGGTCCAAACTGGGCTGGTTAGAGGCTCCCTCCACCATGAATTTGCCCAAACTGGGCTGTTTAGAGGCTCCCTCCACCATGAATTTGCCCAAACTGGGCTGTTTAGAGGCTCCCTCCACCATGAATTGGTCCAAACTGGGCTGGTTAGAGGCTCCCTCCACCATGAATTTCCCAAAACTTGGCTGTTTAGAGGCTCCCTCCACCATTAATTGGTCCAAACTGGGCTGGTTAGAGGCTCCCTCCACCATGAATTTGCCCAAACTGGGCTGTTTAGAGGCTCCCTCCACCATGAATTGGTCCAAACTGGGCTGGTTAGAGGCTCCCTCCACCATGAATTTCCCAAAACTTGGCTGTTTAGAGGCTCCCTCCACCATGAATTGGTCCAAACTGGGCTGGTTAGAGGCTCCCTCCACCATGAATTGGTCCAAACTGGGGTGGTTAGAGGCTCCCTCCACCATTAATTGGTCCAAACTGGGCTGGTTAGAGGCTCCCTCCACCATTAATTGGTCCAAACTGGGCTGGTTAGAGGCTCCCTCCACAATTAATTGGTCCAAACTGGGCTAATTAGAGGCTCCCTCCACCATGAATTGGTCCAAACTGGGTTTTTTAGAGGCTCCCTCCACCATTAATTGGTCCAAACTGGGCTGGTTAGAGGCTCCCTCCACAATTAATTGGTCCAAACTGGGCTAATTAGAGGCTCCCTCCACCATGAATTGGTCCAAACTGGGTTTTTTAGAGGCTCCCTCCACCATGAATTTGCCCAAACTGGGCTGTTTAGAGGCTCCCTCCACCATGAATTGGTCCAAACTGGGCTGGTTAGAGGCTCCCTCCACCATGAATTTCCCAAAACTTGGCTGTTTAGAGGCTCCCTCCACCATGAATTTGCCCAAACTGGGCTGTTTAGAGGCTCCCTCCACCATTAATTGGTCCAAACTGGGCTGGTTAGAGGCTCCCTCCACCATGAATTTGCCCAAACTGGGGTGGTTAGAGGCTCCCTCCACCATTAATTGGTCCAAACTGGGCTGGTTAGAGGCTCCCTCCACCATGAATTTCCCAAAACTTGGCTGTTTAGAGGCTCCCTCCACCATTAATTGGTCCAAACTTGGCTGGTTAGAGGCTCCCTCCACCATGAATTTGCCCAAACTGGGCTGTTTAGAGGCTCCCTCCACCATGAATTTGCCCAAACTGGGCTGTTTAGAGGCTCCCTCCACCATGAATTGGTCCAAACTGGGCTGGTTAGAGGCTCCCTCCACCATGAATTTCCCAAAACTTGGCTGTTTAGAGGCTCCCTCCACCATTAATTGGTCCAAACTGGGCTGGTTAGAGGCTCCCTCCACCATGAATTTGCCCAAACTGGGCTGTTTAGAGGCTCCCTCCACCATGAATTGGTCCAAACTGGGCTGGTTAGAGGCTCCCTCCACCATGAATTTCCCAAAACTTGGCTGTTTAGAGGCTCCCTCCACCATGAATTGGTCCAAACTGGGCTGGTTAGAGGCTCCCTCCACCATGAATTGGTCCAAACTGGGGTGGTTAGAGGCTCCCTCCACCATTAATTGGTCCAAACTGGGCTGGTTAGAGGCTCCCTCCACCATTAATTGGTCCAAACTGGGCTGGTTAGAGGCTCCCTCCACAATTAATTGGTCCAAACTGGGCTAATTAGAGGCTCCCTCCACCATGAATTGGTCCAAACTGGGTTTTTTAGAGGCTCCCTCCACCATTAATTGGTCCAAACTGGGCTGGTTAGAGGCTCCCTCCACAATTAATTGGTCCAAACTGGGCTAATTAGAGGCTCCCTCCACCATGAATTGGTCCAAACTGGGTTTTTTAGAGGCTCCCTCCACCATGAATTTGCCCAAACTGGGCTGTTTAGAGGCTCCCTCCACCATGAATTGGTCCAAACTGGGCTGGTTAGAGGCTCCCTCCACCATGAATTTCCCAAAACTTGGCTGTTTAGAGGCTCCCTCCACCATGAATTTGCCCAAACTGGGCTGTTTAGAGGCTCCCTCCACCATTAATTGGTCCAAACTGGGCTGGTTAGAGGCTCCCTCCACCATGAATTTGCCCAAACTGGGGTGGTTAGAGGCTCCCTCCACCATTAATTGGTCCAAACTGGGCTGGTTAGAGGCTCCCTCCACCATGAATTTCCCAAAACTTGGCTGTTTAGAGGCTCCCTCCACCATTAATTGGTCCAAACTGGGCTGGTTAGAGGCTCCCTCCACCATGAATTTGCCCAAACTGGGCTGTTTAGAGGCTCCCTCCACCATTAATTGGTCCAAACTGGGCTGGTTAGAGGCTCCCTCCACCATGAATTTGCCCAAACTGGGCTGTTTAGAGGCTCCCTCCACCATGAATTGGTCCAAACTGGGGTGGTTAGAGGCTCCCTCCACCATGAATTGGTCCAAACTGGGGTGGTTAGAGGCTCCCTCCACCATTAATTGGTCCAAACTGGGCTGGTTAGAGGCTCCCTCCACAATTAATTGGTCCAAACTGGGCTAATTAGAGGCTCCCTCCACCATGAATTGGTCCAAACTGGGTTTTTTAGAGGCTCCCTCCACCATTAATTGGTCCAAACTGGGTTGGTTAGAGGCTCCCTCCACAATTAATTGGTCCAAACTGGGCTAATTAGAGGCTCCCTCCACCATGAATTGGTCCAAACTGGGTTTTTTAGAGGCTCCCTCCACCATGAATTTGCCCAAACTGGGCTGTTTAGAGGCTCCCTCCACCATGAATTGGTCCAAACTGGGCTGGTTAGAGGCTCCCTCCACCATGAATTTCCCAAAACTTGGCTGTTTAGAGGCTCCCTCCACCATTAATTGGTCCAAACTGGGCTGGTTAGAGGCTCCCTCCACCATTAATTGGTCCAAACTGGGCTGGTTAGAGGCTCCCTCCACCATTAATTGGTCCAAACTGGGCTGGTTAGAGGCTCCCTCCACCATGAATTTCCCAAAACTTGGCTGTTTAGAGGCTCCCTCCACCATTAATTGGTCCAAACTGGGCTGGTTAGAGGCTCCCTCCACCATGAATTTGCCCAAACTGGGCTGTTTAGAGGCTCCCTCCACCATGAATTTGCCCAAACTGGGCTGTTTAGAGGCTCCCTCCACCATGAATTGGTCCAAACTGGGCTGGTTAGAGGCTCCCTCCACCATGAATTTCCCAAAACTTGGCTGTTTAGAGGCTCCCTCCACCATTAATTGGTCCAAACTGGGCTGGTTAGAGGCTCCCTCCACCATGAATTTGCCCAAACTGGGGTGGTTAGAGGCTCCCTCCACCATTAATTGGTCCAAACTGGGCTGGTTAGAGGCTCCCTCCACAATTAATTGGTCCAAACTGGGCTAATTAGAGGCTCCCTCCACCATGAATTGGTCCAAACTGGGTTTTTTAGAGGCTCCCTCCACCATGAATTTCCCAAAACTTGGCTGTTTAGAGGCTCCCTCCACCATGAATTGGTCCAAACTGGGCTGGTTAGAGGCTCCCTCCACCATGAATTTCCCAAAACTTGGCTGTTTAGAGGCTCCCTCCACCATTAATTGGTCCAAACTGGGCTGGTTAGAGGCTCCCTCCACCATGAATTTGCCCAAACTGGGCTGTTTAGAGGCTCCCTCCACCATGAATTGGTCCAAACTGGGCTGGTTAGAGGCTCCCTCCACCATGAATTTCCCAAAACTTGGCTGTTTAGAGGCTCCCTCCACCATTAATTGGTCCAAACTGGGCTGGTTAGAGGCTCCCTCCACCATGAATTGGTCCAAACTGGGGTGGTTAGAGGCTCCCTCCACCATTAATTGGTCCAAACTGGGCTGGTTAGAGGCTCCCTCCACCATTAATTGGTCCAAACTGGGCTGGTTAGAGGCTCCCTCCACCATTAATTGGTCCAAACTGGGCTGGTTAGAGGCTCCCTCCACCATGAATTTCCCAAAACTTGGCTGTTTAGAGGCTCCCTCCACCATTAATTGGTCCAAACTGGGCTGGTTAGAGGCTCCCTCCACCATGAATTTGCCCAAACTGGGCTGTTTAGAGGCTCCCTCCACCATGAATTTGCCCAAACTGGGCTGTTTAGAGGCTCCCTCCACCATGAATTGGTCCAAACTGGGCTGGTTAGAGGCTCCCTCCACCATGAATTTCCCAAAACTTGGCTGTTTAGAGGCTCCCTCCACCATTAATTGGTCCAAACTGGGCTGGTTAGAGGCTCCCTCCACCATGAATTTGCCCAAACTGGGGTGGTTAGAGGCTCCCTCCACCATTAATTGGTCCAAACTGGGCTGGTTAGAGGCTCCCTCCACAATTAATTGGTCCAAACTGGGCTAATTAGAGGCTCCCTCCACCATGAATTGGTCCAAACTGGGTTTTTTAGAGGCTCCCTCCACCATGAATTTCCCAAAACTTGGCTGTTTAGAGGCTCCCTCCACCATGAATTGGTCCAAACTGGGCTGGTTAGAGGCTCCCTCCACCATGAATTTCCCAAAACTTGGCTGTTTAGAGGCTCCCTCCACCATTAATTGGTCCAAACTGGGCTGGTTAGAGGCTCCCTCCACCATGAATTTGCCCAAACTGGGCTGTTTAGAGGCTCCCTCCACCATGAATTGGTCCAAACTGGGCTGGTTAGAGGCTCCCTCCACCATGAATTTCCCAAAACTTGGCTGTTTAGAGGTTCCCTCCACCATGAATTGGTCCAAACTGGGCTGGTTAGAGGCTCCCTCCACCATGAATTGGTCCAAACTGGGGTGGTTAGAGGCTCCCTCCACCATTAATTGGTCCAAACTGGGCTGGTTAGAGGCTCCCTCCACCATTAATTGGTCCAAACTGGGCTGGTTAGAGGCTCCCTCCACCATGAATTTGCCCAAACTGGGGTGGTTAGAGGCTCCCTCCACCATTAATTGGTCCAAACTGGGCTGGTTAGAGGCTCCCTCCACAATTAATTGGTCCAAACTGGGCTAATTAGAGGCTCCCTCCACCATGAATTGGTCCAAACTGGGTTTTTTAGAGGCTCCCTCCACCATGAATTTGCCCAAACTGGGCTGTTTAGAGGCTCCCTCCACCATGAATTGGTCCAAACTGGGCTGGTTAGAGGCTCCCTCCACCATGAATTTCCCAAAACTTGGCTGTTTAGAGGCTCCCTCCACCATTAATTGGTCCAAACTGGGCTGGTTAGAGGCTCCCTCCACCATTAATTGGTCCAAACTGGGCTGGTTAGAGGCTCCCTCCACCATTAATTGGTCCAAACTGGGCTGGTTAGAGGCTCCCTCCACCATTAATTGGTCCAAACTGGGCTGTTTAGAGGCTCCCTCCACCATTAATTGGTCCAAACTGGGCTGGTTAGAGGCTCCCTCCACCATGAATTTGCCCAAACTGGGCTGTTTAGAGGCTCCCTCCACCATGAATTGGTCCAAACTGGGCTGGTTAGAGGCTCCCTCCACCATGAATTTCCCAAAACTTGGCTGTTTAGAGGCTCCCTCCACCATTAATTGGTCCAAACTGGGCTGGTTAGAGGCTCCCTCCACCATGAATTGGTCCAAACTGGGGTTTTTAGAGGCTCCCTCCACCATGAATTGGTCCAAACTGGGGTTTTTAGAGTCTCCCTCCACCATGAATTGGTCCAAACTGGGGTTTTTAGAGTCTCCCTCCACCATGAATTGGTCCAAACTGGGGTTTTTAGAGGCTCCCTCCACCATGAATTTGCCCAAACTCTGCTGGTTAGAGGCTCAATCCACCCTGATTTTCAAAACAAATGTTGGTGCCAACCTCAACTTACTACAAGGGCCAAATTCACTGCTGGTGACAAGCTCTCCTCACTGCAAGTGCCAAATACACATGTTTCAAGGTGTTTTCCTACTGTCAGAGAGGTGGTATTGAGTGTGTAAAGTGTGTAGTTGTTAGGCTGTGATGTTGGGGTAATAGAGGGTCTTTGGTGTGTTAGATGCCCCCAGACATGCTTCCCCTGCTGTCCCAGTGTCATTCCAGAGGTGTTGGCATCATTTCCTGGGGTGTCATAGTGGACTTGGTGACCCTCCAGACACGGATTTGGGTTTCCCCCTTAACGAGTATCTGTTCCCCATAGACTATAATGGGGTTCGAAACCCGTTCGAACACACGAACATTGAGCGGCTGTTCGAATCGAATTTCGAACCTCGAACATTTTAGTGTTCGCTCATCTCTAATATTAAATATCTAGTGCACATATATTTTATATTTCCAGTGCACATATATTAAATATCCAGTGCACATATATGATATATATATCCAGTGCACATATATTAAATATCCAGAGCAAATTTATTATATATCCAGTTCACATATATTATATATATCCAGTGCACAGATATTAAATATCCAGTGAACATATATTAAATATCCAGAGCACATATATTATATATCCAGGGCACATATATTACATATATATATATATATATATATATATATATATATATCCAGGGCACATATATTAAATATCCAGTGCACATATATTATTTATCCAGTGCACATATATTTTATTTCCAGTGCACATATATTGTATATATCCAGTGCACATATATTATATATATCCAGTGCACATATATTATATATATCCAGTGCACATATATTGAATATCCATTGCACATATATTATATATCCAGTGCACATATATTATATATATACAGTGCACATATATTAAATATCAAGTGCACATATATTTTATTTCCAGTGCACATATATTATATATCCAGTGCACATAAGTTATATATATCCAGTGCACATATATTAAATTTCCAGTGCACATATATTATATATCCAGTGCACATATATTATATATATCCAGTGCACATATATTAAATATCCAGTGCACATATGTTAAATATCCAGTGCACATATATTATATATATCCAGTGCACATATATTAAATATCCAGTGCACATATATTAAATATCCAGTGCACATATATTATATATATCCACTGCACATATATTAAATATCCATTGCACATATATTATATATATCCAGTGCACATATATTAAATATCCAGTGCACATATATTAAATATCAAGTGCACATATATTATATTTCCAGTGCACATATATTATATATATATATATATAAATCCAGTGCACATATATTATATATCCAGTGCACATATATTATATATCCAGTGCACATACATTATATATAAACAGTGCACATATATTAAATATCAAGTGCACATATATTATATTTCCATTGCACATATATTATATATCGAGTGCACATATGTTATATATATCCAGTGCACATATATTAAATTTGCAGTGCACATATATTACATATCCAGTGCACATAAATTATAAATATCCAGTGCACATTTATTAAATATCCAGTGCACATATATAATATATATCCAGTGCACATATATTAAATATCCAGTGCACATATATTATATATCCAGTGCACATATATTATATATATCCACTGCACATATATTAAATATCCAGTGCACATTTATTATATATCCAGTGCACATATATTATATATATCCAGTGCACACATATTAAATATCCAGTGCACATATACTATATATCCAGTGCAGTTATATTAAATATCCAGTGCACATATATTATATATATCCAGTGCACATACATTAAATAATCAGTGCACACATATTATATATTTCCAGTGCAAATATATTAAATATCCGGTGCACATATATTATATATCCAGTGCACATATATCAAATATCCAGTGCACATACATTATATTTATTTCCAGTGCACATATATTAAATATCCAGTGCACATATATTATATATGTCCAGTGCACATATATTAAATATTCAGTGCACATATATTATATTTCCAGTGCACATATATTATATATTTCCAGTGCACAAATATTATATATATCCAGTGCACATATATTATATATATCCAGTGCACAGATATTAAATATCCAGTGAACATATATTATATTTCCAGTGCACATATATTAAATATCCACTGCAGATATAGTATATATCCAGTGCACATATATTACATATATCCAGTGCACATATATTATATATCCAAAGCACATATATTATAGATCCAGTGCACATAAATTAAATATCCATTGCACATATATTATATATATCCAGTGCACATATATTAAATATCCAGTGCACATATATTAAATATCCAATGCAGATATATTAAATATCCAGAGCACATATATTATATATCCAGGGCACATATATTAAATATCCAGTGCACATATATTATTTATCAAGTGCACATATATTATATTTCCAGTGCACATATATTGTATATATATCCAGTGCACATATATTATATATATCCAGTGCACATATATTATATATATCCAGTGCACATATATTGAATATCCATTGCACATATATTAAATATCCAGTGCACATATATAATATATATCCACTGCACATATATTAAATATCCAGTGCACATATATTATATATCCAGTGCACATATATTATATATATCCACTGCACATATATTAAATATCCAGTGCATTATTTAATATATGTGCACTGGATATATATAATATATGTGCACTGGATATTTAATATATGTGCCCTGGATATATAGATATATATAATATATGTGCCCTGGATATATAATATATGTGCTCTGGATATTTAATGTAGCTGTATTGGATATTTAATGTATGTGCACTGGATATTTAATATGTGTGCACTGGATATATATAATATATGTGCACTGGATATATAATAAATGTGCACTGGATATTTAATATATGTGCACTGTATATATATAATATATGTGCACTGGATACTTAATATATGTGCACTGGATATATAAAATATATGTGCACTAGATATTTAATATATGTGCACTGGATATATATAGTAAATGTGCACAGGATATTTAATATATGTGCACTAGATATATATAATATATGTGCACTTAATATTTAATATATTTGCACTGGATATATATAATATATGTGCACTGGTTATATATAATATATGTGCAATGGATATTTAATATATGTGCACTGGATATTTAATATATATGCACTGGATATATATAATATATGTGCACTGGATATTTAATAAATGTGCACTGGATATTTATAATTTATGTGCACTGGATATATAATATATGTGCACTGGAAATTTAATATATGTGCACTGGATATATATAACATATGTGCACTGGATATATAATATATGTGCACTGGATATTTAATAAATGTGCACTGGATATTTATAATTTATGTGCACTGGATATATAATATATGTGCACTGGAAATTTAATATATGTGCACTGGATATATATATAACATATGTGCACTGGATATATAATATATGTGCACTGGAAATATAATATATGTGCACTGGATATTTAATATATGTGCACTGGATATATATAATATATGTGCACTGGATTTATATATATAATATATGTGCACTGGAAATATAATATATGTGCACTTGATATTTAATATATGTGCACTGGATATTTAATATATGTGCATTGGATATATATAATATATGTGCACTTGATATTTAATATATGTGCACTGGATATATATAATATATGTGCACTAAATATATAATATATGTGCACTGGATATTTAATATATGTGCACTGGATATATAAAATATATATGCACTGGATATATAAAATATATGTGCACTGGATAAATAATATATGTGCACTGGATATTTAATATATCTGCACTGGATATATAATATATCTGCACTGGATATTTAATATATGTGCTCTGGATATAAATAATTTATGTGTACTGGATATATAATATATGTGCACTGGAAATTTAATATATGTGCACTGGATATATATAATATATGTGCACTGGATATTTAATATATGTGCACTGGATATATATAATACATGTGCACTAAATATATAATATATGTGCACTGGATAATTAATATATGTGCACTAAATATATAATATATGTGCACTGGATATTTAATACATGTGCACTAAATATATAATAAATGTGCACTGGATATTTAATATATGTGCACTAAATATATAATATATGTGCACTGGATATTTAATATATGTGTACTAAATATATAATATATGTGCACTGGATATTTAATATGTGTGCACTGGATATTTATAATATATGTGCACTGGATATACAATATATGTGCAATGGATATTCAATATATGTGCACTGGATATATATAATATATGTGCACTAGATATATACAATATATGTGCACTGGATATATACAATCAATGTGCTCTGAAAATATAATTTATGTGCACTGGATAAATAATATATGTGCACTGGATATTTAATATATGTGCCCTGGATATATATATTATATATATGCCCTGGATATATAATATATGTGCTCTGGATATTTAATATATCTGCATTGGATATTTAATATATGTGCACTGGAGATTTAATATGAGTGCACTGGATATATATAATATATGTGCACTGGATATTTAATATATGTTCACTGGATATATATAATACATGTGCACAGGATATTTAATATATGTGCACTAGATAAATATAATATATGTGCACTGGATATTTAATATATTTGCACTGGATATATATAATATATGTGCACTGGTTATATATAATATATGTGCAATGCATATTTAATATATGTGCACTGGATATATATAATATATGTGCACTGGATATTTAATATATGTGCACTGGATATTTATAATTTATGTGCACTGGATATATAATATATCTGCACTGGATATTTAATATATGTGCTCTGGATATTTAATATAACTGCACTGGATATTTAATATATGTGCACTGGATATTTAATATGTGTGCACTGGATATATATAATATATGTGCACTGGATATATAATAAATGTGCACTGGATATTTAATATATGTGCAGTGGATATATATAATATATGTGCACTGGGTATTTAATATAACTGCACTGGATATTTAATATATATGTGCACTGGATATTTAACATGTGTGCACTGGATATATATAATATATGTGCACTGGATATATAATAAATGTGCACTGGATATTTAATATATGTGCAGTGGATATATATAATATATGTGCACTGGATATATAATAAATGTGCACTGGATATTTAATATATGTGCAGTGGATATATATAATATATGTGCACTGGAAATTCAATATATGTGCACTGGATATTTAATAAATGTGCACTGGATATTTATAATTTATGTGCACTGGATATATAATATATGTGCACTGGAAATTTAATATATGTGCACTGGATATTTATAACATATGTGCACTGGATATATAATATATGTGCACTGGAAATATAATATATGTGCACTTGATATTTAATATATGTTCACTGTATATATATAATGTATGTGCACTGGATATATACTATATGTGCACTGGATATATAAAATATCTGTGCACTGGATATTTAATATATGTGCACTGGATATATATGATATATATGCACTGGATTTATATATATATTATATGTGCACTGGAAATATAATATATGTTCTCTTAAAATATAATATATGTGCACTGGATAAATAATATATGTGCATTGGATATTTAATATATGTGCCCTGGATATAAATTAAAAATATGTGCCCAGAACATATAATATATGTTCTCTGGATATTTAATATATCTGCATTGGATATTTAATATATGTGCACTGGATATTTAATATGTGTGCACTGGATATATATAATATATGTGCACTGGATATTTAATATATGTGCACTGGATATATATAATATATGTGCACAGGATATTTAATATATGTGCACTAGATATATATAATATATGTGCACTGGATATTTAATATATTTGCACTGGATATATATAATATATGTGCACTGGTTATATATAATATATGTGCAATGCATATTTAATATATGTGCACTGGATATATATAATATATGTGCACTGGATATTTAATATATGTGCACTGGATATATATTATATATGTGCACTGGATATTTAATAAATGTGCACTGGAAATTTATAATTTATGTGCACTGGATATATAATATATGTGCACTGGAAATTTAATATATGTGCACTGGATATATATAACATATGTGCACTGGATATATAATATATGTGCGCTGGAAATATAATATATGTTAACTTGATATTTAATATATGTGCACTGTATATATATAATGTATGTGCACTGGATATATAATATATGTGCACTAGATATATAAAATATATGTGCACTGGATATTTAATATATGTGCACTGGATATACATAATATATGTGCACTGGATTTATATATATAATATATGTGCACTGGAAATATAATATATGTGCACTTGATATTTAATAAATGTGCACTGGATATTTAATATATGTGCACTGGATATATATAATATATGTGCAATGGATATTTAATATATGTGCACTGGATATTTAATATGTGTGCACTGGATATATATAATATATGTGCACTGGATATATAATAAATGTGCACTGGATATTTAATATATGTGCACTGTATATATATAATATATGTGCACTGGATACTTAATATATGTGCACTGCATATATAAAATATATGTGCACTAGATATTTAATATATGTGCACTGGATATATATAGTAAATGTGCACAGGATATTTAATATATGTGCACTAGATATATATAATATATGTGCACTTGATATTTAATATATTTGCGCTGGATATATATAATATATGTGCACTGGTTATATATAATATATGTGCAATGGATATTTAATATATGTGCACTGGATATTTAATATATATGCACTGGATATATATAATATATGTGCACTGGATATTTAATAAATGTGCACTGGATATTTATAATTTATGTGCACTGGATATATAATATATGTGCACTGGAAATTTAATATATGTGCACTGGATATATATAACATATGTGCACTGGATATATAATATATGTGCACTGGATATTTAATAAATGTGCACTGGATATTTATAATTTATGTGCACTGGATATATAATATATGTGCACTGGAAATTTAATATATGTGCACTGGATATATATAACATATGTGCACTGGATATATAATATATGTGCACTGGAAATATAATATATGTGCACTGGATATTTAATATATGTGCACTGGATATATATAATATATGTGCACTGGATTTATATATATATAATATATGTGCACTGGAAATATAATATATGTGCACTTGATATTTAATATATGTGCACTGGATATTTAATATATGTGCACTGGATATTTATAATTTATGTGCACTGGATATATAATATATGTGCACTGGAAATTTAATATATGTGCACTGGATATATATAACATATGTGCACTGGATATATAATATATGTGCACTGGAAATATAATATATGTGCACTGGATATTTAATATATGTGCACTGGATATATATAATATATGTGCACTGGATTTATATATATAATATATGTGCACTGGAAATATAATATATGTGCACTTGATATTTAATATATGTGCACTGGATATATATAATATATGTGCACTAAATATATAATATATGTGCACTGGATATTTAATATATGTGCACTGGATATATAAAATATATATGCACTGGATATATAAAATATATGTGCACTGGATAAATAATATATGTGCACTGGATATTTAATATATCTGCACTGGATATATAATATATCTGCACTGGATATTTAATATATGTGCTCTGGATATAAATAATTTATGTGTACTGGATATATAATATATGTGCACTGGAAATTTAATATATGTGCACTGGATATATATAATATATGTGCACTGGATATTTAATATATGTGCACTGGATATATATAATACATGTGCACTAAATATATAATATATGTGCACTGGATAATTAATATATGTGCACTAAATATATAATATATGTGCACTGGATATTTAATACATGTGCACTAAATATATAATAAATGTGCACTGGATATTTAATATATGTGCACTAAATATATAATATATGTGCACTGGATATTTAATATATGTGTACTAAATATATAATATATGTGCACTGGATATTTAATATGTGTGCACTGGATATTTATAATATATGTGCACTGGATATACAATATATGTGCAATGGATATTCAATATATGTGCACTGGATATATATAATATATGTGCACTGGATATATACAATATATGTGCACTGGATATATACAATCAATGTGCTCTGAAAATATAATTTATGTGCACTGGATAAATAATATATGTGCACTGGATATTTAATATATGTGCCCTGGATATATATATTATATATATGCCCTGGATATATAATATATGTGCTCTGGATATTTAATATATCTGCATTGGATATTTAATATATGTGCACTGGAGATTTAATATGAGTGCACTGGATATATATAATATATGTGCACTGGATATTTAATATATGTTCACTGGATATATATAATACATGTGCACAGGATATTTAATATATGTGCACTAGATAAATATAATATATGTGCACTGGATATTTAATATATTTGCACTGGATATATATAATATATGTGCACTGGTTATATATAATATATGTGCAATGCATATTTAATATATGTGCACTGGATATATATAATATATGTGCACTGGATATTTATAATTTATGTGCACTGGATATATAATATATGTGCACTGGAAATTTAATATATGTGCACTGGATATTTATAACATATGTGCACTGGATATATAATATATGTGCACTGGAAATATAATATATGTGCACTTGATATTTAATATATGTGCACTGTATATATATAATGTATGTGCACTGGATATATACTATATGTGCACTGGATATATAAAATATCTGTGCACTGGATATTTAATATATGTGCACTGGATATATATGATATATATGCACTGGATTTATATATATATTATATGTGCAATGGAAATATAATATATGTGCACTTGATATTTAATATATGTTCACTGGATATTTAATATATGTGCACTGGATATAAATAATATATGTGCAATAGATATTTAATATATGTGCACTGGATATATACAATATATGTGCACTGGATATATACAATATATGTTCTCTTAAAATATAATATATGTGCACTGGATAAATAATATATGTGCATTGGATATTTAATATATGTGCCCTGGATATAAATTAAAAATATGTGCCCTGGACATATAATATATGTTCTCTGGATATTTAATATATCTGCATTGGATATTTAATATATGTGCACTGGATATTTAATATGTGTGCACTGGATATATATAATATATGTGCACTGGATATTTAATATATGTGCACTGGATATATATAATATATGTGCACAGGATAATTAATATATGTGCACTAGATATATATAATATATGTGCACTGGATATTTAATATATTTGCACTGGATATATATAATATATGTGCACTGGTTATATATAATATATGTGCAATGCATATTTAATATATGTGCACTGGATATATATAATATATGTGCACTGGATATTTAATATATGTGCACTGGATATATATTATATATGTGCACTGGATATTTAATAAATGTGCACTGGAAATTTATAATTTATGTGCACTGGATATATAATATATGTGCACTGGAAATTTAATATATGTGCACTGGATATATATAACATATGTGCACTGGATATATAATATATGTGCGCTGGAAATATAATATATGTTAACTTGATATTTAATATATGTGCACTGTATGTATATAATGTATGTGCACTGGATATATAATATATGTGCACTAGATATATAAAATATATGTGCACTGGATATTTAATATATGTGCACTGGATATACATAATATATGTGCACTGGATTTATATATATAATATATGTGCACTGGAAATATAATATATGTGCACTTGATATTTAATAAATGTGCACTGGATATTTAATATATGTGCACTGGATATATATAATATATGTGCAATGGATATTTAATATATGTGCACTGGATATATATAATATATGTGCACTAATTTTATAATATGTGTGCACTGGATATTTAATATATGTGCACTGGATATATAAAATATATGTGCGCTGGATATATAAAATATATGTGCACTGGATAAATAATATATGTGCACTGGATATTTAATATATGTGCACTGGATATATAATATATCTGCACTGGATATTTAATATATCTGCACTGGATATTTAATATATGTGCTCTGGATATTTAATATAACTGCACTGGATATTTAATATATGTGCACTGGATATTTAATATGAGTGCACTGGATATATATAATATATCTGCACTGGATATTTAATATATGTGCACTGGATATATAATATATCTGCACTGGATATTTAATATATCTGCACTGGATATTTAATATATGTGCTCTGGATATTTAATATAACTGCACTGGATATTTAATATATGTGCACTGGATATTTAATATGTGTGCACTGGATATATATAATATATGTGCACTGGATATTTAATATATGTGCAGTGTATATATATAATATTTGTGCACTGATATTTAATATAACTGCACTCAATATTTAATATATGTGCACTGGATATTTATTATGTGTGCACTGGATATATAATAAATGTGCACTGGATATTTAATATATGTGCAGTGGATATATATAATATATGTGCACTGGATATATAATATATGTGCACTGGATATTTAATATATGTGCACTGGATATATATTATATATGTGCACTGGATATTTATAATTTTTGTTAACTGGATATATAATATATGTGCACTGGAAATTTAATATATGTGCACTGGATATATATATATATATATATAACATATGTGCACTGGATATATAATATATGTGCACTGGAAATATAATATATGTGCACTTGATATTTAATATATGTGCACTGTATATACATAATGTATGTGCACTGGATATATAAAATATATGTGCACTGGATATTTAATATATGTGCACTGGATATATATAATATATGTGCACTGGATTTATATATGTATATATATATATATATATATATAATATATGTGCACTGGAAATATAATATATGTGCACTTGATATTTATTATATGTGCATGTGCACTGGATATTTAATATATGTGCACTGGATGTATATAATATATGTACAATGGATATTTAATATATGTGCACTGGATATATAAAATATATGTGCACTGGATAAATAATATATGTGCAATGGATATTTAATATATGTGCACTGGATATTTAATATAGCTGCAATGGATATTTAATATATGTGCACTGGATATTTAATATGTGTGCACTGGATATATATATATATATAATATGTGCAATGGATATTTAATATATGTGCACTGGATATATAAAATATATGTGCACTGGATATATAAAATATATGTGCTCTGGATATATAATAATGTGCACTGGATATTTAATATATGTGCAGTGGATATATATAATATATGTGCACTGGATATTTAATATATGTGCACTGGATATTTAATATATGTGCACTGGATATATATAATATATGTGCACTGGATATTTATAATTTATGTGCACTGGATATATAATATATGTGCACTGGAAATTTAATATATGTGCACTGGATAAATAATATATGTGCACTGGATATTTAATATATGTGCCCAGGATATATATATATATATATATATATATATATATATATATATATATATATATATATATATATAATATATGTGCCCTGGATATATAATATATGTGCTCTGGATATTTAATATATGTTCACTGGATATTTAATATCTGTGCACTGGATATATAATAAATTTGCACTGGATATTTAATATATGTGCACTGGATATATATAATATGTGTGCACTGGATATTTAATGTATGTGCACTGGAAATATAAAATATATGAGCACTAGAGATTTAATATATGTGCACTGGATATTTAATATATGTGCACAGGATATTTAATATATGTGCACTAGATATATATAATATATGTGCACTGGATATTTAATATATTTGCACTGGATATATATAATATATGTGCACTGGTTATATATAATATATGTGCAATGGATATTTAATATATGTGCACTGGATATTTAATATATGTGCACTGGATATATATAATATATGTGCACTGGATTTATATATATAATATATGTGCACTGGAAATATAATATATGAGCACTTGATATTTAATATATGTGCACTGGATATTTAATATATGTGCACTGGATATATATAATATATGTGCGCTGGATATATATAATATATGTGCACTGGATATATAATAAATGTGCACTGGATATTTAATATATGTGCAGTGGATATATATAATATATGTGCACTGGATATATAATAAATGTGCACGGGATATTTAATATATGTGCAGTGGATATATATAATATATGTGCACTGGATATTTAATATATGTGCACTGGATATTTAATATATTTGCACTGGATATATATAATATAAGTGCACTGGTTATATAAAATATATGTGCAATGGATATTTAATATATGTGCAGTGGATATATATATATAATATATGTGCACTAGATATTTAATAAATGTGCACTGGATATATATAATTTATGTGCACTGGATATATAATATATGTGCACTGGAAATTTAATATATGTGCACTGGATATATATAATATATGTGCACTGGATATTTAATATATGTGAACAGGATATTTAATATATGTGCAGTAGATTATTATAATATATGTGCACTGGATATTTAATATATTTGCACTGGATGTATATAATATATGTGCACTGGTTATATATAATATATGTGCAATGGATATTTAATATATGTGCACTGGATATTTAATATATGTGCACTGGATATATATAATATATGTGCACTGGATTTATATATATCATATATGTGCACTGGAAATATAATATATGAGCACTTGATATTTAATATATGTGCACTGGATATTTAATATATGTGCACTGGATATATATAATATATGTGCGCTGGATATATATAATATATGTGCACTGGATATATAATAAATGTGCACTGGATATTTAATATATGTGCAGTGGATATATATAATATATGTGCACTGGATATATAATAAATGTGCACTAGATACTTAATATATGTGCAGTGGATATATATAATATATGTGCACTGGATATTTAATATATGTGCACTGGATATTTAATATATTTGCACTGGATATATATAATATAAGTGCACTGGTTATATAAAATATATGTGCAATGGATATTTAATATATGTGCAGTGGATATATATATAATATATGTGCACTAGATATTTAATAAATGTGCACTGGATATATATAATTTATGTGCACTGGATATATAATATATGTGCACTGGAAATTTAATATATGTGCACTGGATATATATAGTATATGTGCACTGGATATTTAATATATGTGCACTGGATATATAATATATGTGCACTGGATAAATAATATATGTGCACTTGATATTTAATACATGTGCACTAAATATATAATATATGTGCACTGGATATTTAATATATGTGCACTAATATATAATATATGTGCACTGGATATTTAATACATGTGCACTAAATATTTAACAAATGTGCACTGGATATTTAATATATGTGCACTAAATATATAATATATGTGCACTGGATATTTAATATATGTGCACTAAATATATAATATATGTGCACTGGATATTTAATATATGTGCACTGGATATTTATAATATATGTGCACTGGATATATAATATATGTGCAATGGATATTCAATATATGTGCACTTGATATATATAATATATGTGCACTGGATATATACAATATATGTGCACTGGATATATACAATATACTTGCTCTGAAAATATAATATATGTGCACTGGATAAATAATATATGTGCAATGGATATTTAATATATGTGCCCTGGATATAAATATATATAATATATGTGCCCTGGATATATAATATATGTGCTCTGGATATTTAATATATCTGCATTGGATATTTAATATATGTGCACTGGATATTTAATATGTGTGCACTGGATATTAGAGATGAGCGAACACTAAAATGTTCGAGATTCGAAATTCGATTCGAACAGCCGCTCAATGTTCGTGTGTTCGAACGGGTTTCGAACCCCATTATAGTCTATGGGGAACAGATACTCGTTAAGGGGGAAACCCAAATCCGTGTCTGGAGGGTCACCAAGTCCACTATGACACCCCAGGAAATGATGCCAACACCTCTGGAATGACACTGGGACAGCAGGGGAAGCATGTCTGGGGGCATCTAACACACCAAAGACCCTCTATTACCCCAACATCACAGCCTAACAACTACACACTTTACACACTCAATACCACCTCTCTGACAGTAGGAAAACACCTTGAAACATGTGTATTTGGCACTTGCAGTGAGGAGAGCTTGTCACCAGCAGTGAATTTGGCCCTTGTAGTAAGTTGAGGTTGGCACCAACATTTGTTTTGAAAATCAGGGTGGATTGAGCCTCTAACCAGCAGAGTTTGGGCAAATTCATGGTGGAGGGAGCCTCTAAACACCCCAGTTTGGGCAAATTCATGGTGGAGGGAGCCTCTAAAAACCCCAGTTTGGACCAATTCATGGTGGAGGGAGCCTCTAACCAGCCCAGTTTGGGCAAATTCATGGTGGAGGGAGCCTCTAAAAAACCCAGTTTGAACCAATTCATGGTGGAGGGAGCCTCTAACCAGCCCAGTTTGGGCAAATTCATGGTGGAGGGAGCCTCTAACCAGCCCAGTTTGGACCAATTAATGGTGGAGGGAGCCTCTAACCAGCCCAGTTTGGACCAATTAATGGTGGAGGGAGCCTCTAACCACCCCAGTTTGGACCAATTCATGGTGGAGGGAGCCTCTAAACAGCCAAGTTTGGACCAATTCATGGTGGAGGGAGCCTCTAAAAACCCCAGTTTGGACCAATTCATGGTGGAGGGAGCCTCTAACCAGCCCAGTTTGGGCAAATTCATGGTGGAGGGAGCCTCTAAACAGCCCAGTTTGGACCAATTCATGGTGGAGGGAGCCTCTAACCAGCCCAGTTTGGACCAATTAATGGTGGAGGGAGCCTCTAACCAGCCCAGTTTGGACCAATTAATGGTGGAGGGAGCCTCTAACCAGCCCAGTTTGGACCAATTAATGGTGGAGGGAGCCTCTAACCAGCCCAGTTTGGACCAATTAATGGTGGAGGGAGCCTCTAACCACCCCAGTTTGGACCAATTCATGGTGGAGGGAGCCTCTAAACAGCCAAGTTTGGACCAATTCATGGTGGAGGGAGCCTCTAAAAACCCCAGTTTGGACCAATTCATGGTGGAGGGAGCCTCTAACCAGCCCAGTTTGGGCAAATTCATGGTGGAGGGAGCCTCTAACCAGCCCAGTTTGGACCAATTAATGGTGGAGGGAGCCGCTAAACAGCCCAGTTTGGGCAAATTCATGGTGGAGGGAGCCTCTAAACAGCCCAGTTTGGACCAATTCATGGTGGAGGGAGCCTCTAACCAGCCCAGTTTGGGCAAATTCATGGTGGAGGGAGCCTCTAAACAGCCCAGTTTGGACCAATTCATGGTGGAGGGAGCCTCTAACCAGCCCAGTTTGGACCAATTAATGGTGGAGGGAGCCTCTAACCAGCCCAGTTTGGACCAATTCATGGTGGAGGGAGCCTCTAACCAGCCCAGTTTGGACCAATTAATGGTGGAGGGAGCCTCTAACCAGCCCAGTTTGGACCAATTAATGGTGGAGGGAGCCTCTAACCAGCCCAGTTTGGACCAATTCATGGTGGAGGGAGCCTCTAAAAACCCCAGTTTGGACCAATTCATGGTGGAGGGAGCCTCTAACCAGCCCAGTTTGGGCAAATTCATGGTGGAGGGAGACTCTAACCAGCCCAGTTTGGACCAATTAATGGTGGAGGGAGCCTCTAAACAGCCAAGTTTTGGGAAATTCATGGTGGAGGGAGCCTCTAACCAGCCCAGTTTGGACCAATTAATGGTGGAGGGAGCCTCTAACCACCCCAGTTTGGACCAATTCATGGTGGAGGGAGCCTCTAAACAGCCAAGTTTGGACCAATTCATGGTGGAGGGAGCCTCTAAAAACCCCAGTTTGGACCAATTCATGGTGGAGGGAGCCTCTAACCAGCCCAGTTTGGGCAAATTCATGGTGGAGGGAGCCTCTAAACAGCCCAGTTTGGGCAAATTCATGGTGGAGGGAGCCTCTAACCAGCCCAGTTTGGACCAATTAATGGTGGAGGGAGCCTCTAACCAGCCCAGTTTGGACCAATTAATGGTGGAGGGAGCCTCTAACCAGCCCAGTTTGGACCAATTAATGGTGGAGGGAGCCTCTAACCAGCCCAGTTTGGACCAATTAATGGTGGAGGGAGCCTCTAACCACCCCAGTTTGGACCAATTCATGGTGGAGGGAGCCTCTAAACAGCCAAGTTTGGACCAATTCATGGTGGAGGGAGCCTCTAAAAACCCCAGTTTGGACCAATTCATGGTGGAGGGAGCCTCTAACCAGCCCAGTTTGGGCAAATTCATGGTGGAGGGAGCCTCTAACCAGCCCAGTTTGGACCAATTAATGGTGGAGGGAGCCGCTAAACAGCCCAGTTTGGGCAAATTCATGGTGGAGGGAGCCTCTAAACAGCCCACTTTGGACCAATTCATGGTGGAGGGAGCCTCTAACCAGCCCAGTTTGGGCAAATTCATGGTGGAGGGAGCCTCTAAACAGCCCAGTTTGGACCAATTCATGGTGGAGGGAGCCTCTAACCAGCCCAGTTTGGACCAATTAATGGTGGAGGGAGCCTCTAAACAGCCCAGTTTGGGCAAATTCATGGTGGAGGGAGCCTCTAAAAAACCCAGTTTGGACCAATTCATGGTGGAGGGAGCCTCTAACCAGCCCAGTTTGGACCAATTAATGGTGGAGGGAGCCTCTAAACAGCCAAGTTTGGACCAATTCATGGTGGAGGGAGCCTCTAAAAACCCCAGTTTGGACCAATTCATGGTGGAGGGAGCCTCTAACCAGCCCAGTTTGGACCAATTAATGGTGGAGGGAGCCTCTAACCAGCCCAGTTTGGACCAATTAATGGTGGAGGGAGCCTCTAACCACCCCAGTTTGGACCAATTCATGGTGGAGGGAGCCTCTAAACAGCCCAGTTTGGGCAAATTCATGGTGGAGGGAGCCTCTAACCAGCAGAGTTGTGGGAAAGCAGGGTGGAGGGAGCCTCTAACCAGCAGAGTTGGTGGAAATCAGGGTGGAGGGAGCCTCTAACCAGCAGAGTTGGGGGAAATCATGTTGGAGGGAGCCTAGTATTAGCAGAATTGTGCAACGCTTATGGTGGATGAGTATGAGGATGCGGAGGAATTGGAGAGGTTGAGTACAGACATGGAGTTTCATGTTGGGGTGCTTTACACAGGTGGGCACAAAAATGAAGGCTCTATCCAGTGGTGGTTCATTTTTATCAAAGTGAGCCGGTCGGCACTCTCAGCTGACAGACGGGTGCGCTTGTCAGTGATGATGCCACCGGCTGCACTGAACACCCTCTCAGATAGGACGCTGGCGGCAAGACAGGACAGCACCTCCAAGGCATATAGGGCAAGTTCAAGCCACAGGTCCAACTTCGACACCCAATACGTGTAGGGCGCAGAGGGGTCGGAGAGGACAGGGCTGTGGTCGGAAAGGTATTCCCGCAACATGCGCCTATACTTCTCACGCCTGGTGACACTAGGACCCTCCGTGGCGGCACTTTGGCGAGGGGGTGCCATCAAGGTGTCCCAGACCTTAGACAGTGTGCCCCTCGTTTGTGTGGACCGGTGAGAACTTGGTTGCCTACTGGAGGAACTGCCCTCCCTGCCGCCAACGTCACATGCTGGAAACATCTCCATCATATTCTGCACCAATTGCCTGTGGCAAGCATTGATGCGATTGGCCCTCCCCTCTACCGGAATAAAAGACGAGATGTTGTTTTTATACCGGGGGTCAAGGATAGCAAAGATCCAGTACTGGTTGTCCTCCATGATTTTGACAATACGCTTGTCGGTTGTAAAGCACCCCAACATGAACTCAGCCATGTCTGCCACAGTGTTAGTTGGCATGACTCCTCTGGCCCCACCGGAAAGTTCAATCTCCATTTCCTCCTCATCCTCCATGTCTACCCATCCGCGCTGCAACAATGGGACGATTCGAAGTTGCCCGGAAGCCTCCTGTATCACCATCACATCATCGGACAACTCTTCTTCCTCCTCCTCCTCCTCCTCCTCCTCCATTAAACGCAGTGAAGCGGACAGATGTGTGGACCTACTCTCCAGCTGTGACGGATCGGATGCTATCCCTAACTCCTCTGTGTGATCTGAGTTATCCCTGATGTCAATCAGGGATTCTCTCAGAACACACAAGAGCGGGATTGTAAGGCTCACCATCGCATCCTCAGAGCTCACCCTCCTTGTGGACTCCTCAAAGACCCGTAGGATGTCACAAAGGTCTCTCATCCATGGCCACTCATGGATGTGAAACTGAGGCAGCTGACTTTGTGGCACCCTAGGGTTTTGTAGCTGGTATTCCATCAAAGGTCTCTGCTGCTCAACCACTCTATTCAACATCTGAAACGTTGAGTTCCAGCGTGTGGGGACGTCGCACAAAAGCCGGTGTTGTGGCACATGCAGGCGTTGCTGGAGAGATTTTAAGCTAGCAGCGGCTACTGTCGACTTGCGAAAGTGGGCGCACATGCGCCGCACTTTCACCAGTAGCTCTGGAACATTGGGGTAGCTCTTTAGGAAACGTTGCACCACTAGGTTGAAGACGTGGGCCAGGCATGGAACATGTTGGAGTCCGGCAAGCTCCAGAGCTGCTACCAGGTTCCGGCCGTTATCACAAACGACCATGCCTGGGCCCAGGTGCAGCGGCTCAAACCATATTGCCGTCTCATCGAGGAGGGCATCCCTCACCTCGGAGGCAGTGTGCTGTCTGTCCCCCAAGCTGATCAGCTTCAGCACAGCCTGCTGACGTCTACCAACGCCAGTGCTGCAACGTTTCCAACTCGTAGCTGGGGTCAATCTAACAGCGGAGGAGGAGGCGGTGGCGGAGGAGGAGGCGGTGGCGGAGGAGGAGGCGGTAGAGGAGGAGGAGGAGGGGGGTGTTCTTCTCGTGTCCCTGCCAGGAATGTTAGGCGGGGAGACGAGGTACACCGGGCCAGTTTGGGAAGCAGTCCCAGCCTCAACTACATTCACCCAGTGTGCCGTCAGTGAAATGTAGCGTCCCTGTCCGCATGCACTTGTCCACGCGTCGGTGGTCAAGTGGACCTTTGTGCAAAGCGCGGAACTAAGGGCCCGCCTGATGTTGAGTGACACGTGCTGGTGCAAGGCGGGGACGGCACACCGGGAGAAGTAGTGACGGCTAGGGACGGCATAGCGAGGTGCCGCAGTTGCCATCAGGTCCAGGAAGGCGGGAGTTTCAACAAGCCGGAACGCCAACATCTCCTGGGCCAGCAGTTTAGCGATGTTGGCGTTCAAGGCTTGCGCGTGTGGGTGGTTAGCAGTGTATTTCTGCCGCCGCTCCAATGTCTGAGAGATGGTGGGTTGTTGTAAAGAAACGCCTGATGGTGCCTTTGATGGTGCAGGAGAAGGAGATAAGACAGGACCAGGGGAGGATGAGGTAGAAGTCAACAAAGTGGCGGAGGCAGATGAAGTGGTGTCCTGGCTCGTCCTCTGGAGTGCATCGCCAGCACAGTCAGCAGTGGCAGTGGCAGAGGCAGAGGCAGTGGCAGAGGCAGTGGCAGTGGCGTGAACGGCAGGCGGCCTTTGTCCTGCCGTTGCTGCCTGCCACTGATTCCAGTGCTTGGATTCCAAATGACGGCGCATTGAAGTGGTGGACAGGTTGCTCTTCTCAGAGCCCCTAATCAATTTCGAGAGGCAAATTGTGCAGACAACACTATATCTGTCCTCGGCGCATTCCTTGAAAAAACTCCACACCTTCGAGAAACGTGCCCTCGAGGTGGGAGTTTTTCGGGGCTGGGTACGAACTGGAACATCTTGGGAGATTCCGGGTGTGGCCTGGCTTCGCCTAAGCTGCTGACCTCTGCCTCTGCCTCTAGCTACCCTTTTTGGTGCTGCACCTGCCTCAACATCCACACTACTTTCCCCGCTTGACATCCCCCCTGTCCAGGTCGGGTCAGTGTCCTCATCATCCACCACTTCCTCTTCCAACTCCTGTCTCATCTCCTCCTCCCGCACAATGCGCCGGTCAACTGGATGCCCTGACGGCAACTGCGTCACATCATCGTCGATGAGGGTGGGTTGCTGGTCATCCACCACCAAATCGAACGGAGATGGAGGAGACTCTAGTGTTTGAGCATCTGGACACAGATGCTCCTCTGTTAGGTTCGTGGAATCGTGACGTGGAGAGGCAGGTTGAGGGACAATGAAAGGAGCGGAGAACAGCTCTGGGGAGCAGGGACAGTTTGGGTTATTGTTCTGTAAAGCTTCGGAATTTTGGGAGGAAGGAAGACAAGACTGTTGGGTAATAGGAGGAGAGGAGGCAGAGTCTGACTGGCTGCTGGACAATGTGCTGTAAGCGTTCTCTGACAGCCATTGCAAGACCTGTTCCTGGTTCTCGGGCCTACTAAGGTTTGTACCCTGCAGTTTAGTTAATGTGGCAAGCAACCCTGGCACTGTGGAGTGGCGCAATGCTTGCTGCCCCACAGGAGTAGGCACGGGACGCCCTGTGGCTTCACTGCTACCTGGCTCCCCAGAACCATTCCCCCGACCTCGCCCACGGCCTCGTCCACGTCCCTTTCCGGGAGCCTTGCGCATTTTGAATTCCTAGTTAGAAATTGGCACTGTATACCAGTAGTAAAAATTGTGGGTGCACGTAACCCCAATATATTCTTTGAATTCCCAGTCAGACACTGGCACTATATGGCAGTAGCAAGAAATGAGGGTATTTGTATTCCCAATATATTCTTTGAATTCCCAGTCAGACAATGGCACTGTATACCAGTAGTAAAAATTGTGGGTGCACGTAACCCCAATATATTCTTTGAATTCCCAGTCAGACACTGGCACTATATGGCAGTAGCAAGAAATGAGGGTATTTGTATTCCCAATATATTCTTTGAATTCCCAGTCAGACAATGGCACTGTATACCAGTAGTAAAAATTGTGGGTGCACGTAACCCCAATATATTCTTTGAATTACCAGTCAGAAACTGGCACTATATGGCAGTAGCAAGAAATGAGGGTATTTGTATTCCCAATATATTCTTTGAATTCCCAGTCAGACACTGGCACTATATGGCAGTAGCAAGAAATGAGGGTATTTGTATTCCCAATATATTCTTTGAATTCCCAGTCAGACAATGGCACTGTATACCAGTAGTAAAAATTGTGGGTGCACGTAACCCCAATATATTCTTTGAATTCCCAGTCAGACACTGGCACTATATGGCAGTAGCAAGAAATGAGGGTATTTGTATTCCCAATATATTCTTTGAATTCCCAGTCAGACAATGGCACTGTATACCAGTAGTAAAAATTGTGGGTGCACGTAACCCCAATATATTCTTTGAATTCCCAGTCAGACACTGGCACTATATGGCAGTAGCAAGAAATGAGGGTATTTGTATTCCCAATATATTCTTTGAATTCCCAGTCAGACAATGGCACTGTATACCAGTAGTAAAAATTGTGGGTGCACGTAACCCCAATATATTCTTTGAATTCCCAGTCAGACACTGGCACTATATGGCAGTAGCAAGAAATGAGGGTATTTGTATTCCCAATATATTCTTTGAATTCCCAGTCAGACAATGGCACTGTATACCAGTAGTAAAAATTGTGGGTGCACGTAACCCCAATATATTCTTTGAATTCCCAGTCAGACACTGGCACTATATGGCAGTAGCAAGAAATGAGGGTATTTGTATTCCCAATATATTCTTTGAATTCCCAGTCAGACAATGGCACTGTATACCAGTAGTAAAAATTGTGGGTGCACGTAACCCCAATATATTCTTTGAATTCCCAGTCAGACACTGGCACTATATGGCAGTAGCAAGAAATGAGGGTATTTGTATTCCCAATATATTCTTTGAATTCCCAGTCAGACAATGGCACTGTATACCAGTAGTAAAAATTGTGGGTGCACGTAACCACAATATATTCTTTGAATTACCAGTCAGAAACTGGCACTATATGGCAGTAGCAAGAAATGAGGGTATTTATAACCCCAATATATTCTTTGAATTCCCAGTCAGACAATGGCACTGTATACCAGTAGTAAAAATTGTGGGTGCACGTAACCCCAATATATTCTTTGAATTACCAGTCAGAAACTGGCACTATATGGCAGTAGCAAGAAATGAGGGTATTTATAACCCCAATATATTCTTTGAATTCCCAGTCAGACAATGGCACTGTATACCAGTAGTAAAAATTGTGGGTGCACGTAACCCCAATATATTCTTTGAATTCCCAGTCAGACACTGGCACTATATGGCAGTAGCAAGAAATGAGGGTATTTGTATTCCCAATATATTCTTTGAATTCCCAGTCAGACAATGGCACTGTATACCAGTAGTAAAAATTGTGGGTGCACGTAACCCCAATATATTCTTTGAATTCCCAGTCAGACACTGGCACTATATGGCAGTAGCAAGAAATGAGGGTATTTGTATTCCCAATATATTCTTTGAATTCCCAGTCAGACAATGGCACTGTATACCAGTAGTAAAAATTGTGGGTGCACGTAACCCCAATATATTCTTTGAATTCCCAGTCAGACACTGGCACTATATGGCAGTAGCAAGAAATGAGGGTATTTGTATTCCCAATATATTCTTTGAATTCCCAGTCAGACAATGGCACTGTATACCAGTAGTAAAAATTGTGGGTGCACGTAACCACAATATATTCTTTGAATTACCAGTCAGAAACTGGCACTATATGGCAGTAGCAAGAAATGAGGGTATTTATAACCCCAATATATTCTTTGAATTCCCAGTCAGACAATGGCACTGTATACCAGTAGTAAAAATTGTGGGTGCACGTAACCCCAATATATTCTTTGAATTACCAGTCAGAAACTGGCACTATATGGCAGTAGCAAGAAATGAGGGTATTTATAACCCCAATATATTCTTTGAATTCCCAGTCAGACAATGGCACTGTATACCAGTAGTAAAAATTGTGGGTGCACGTAACCCCAATATATTCTTTGAATTCCCAGTCAGACACTGGCACTATATGGCAGTAGCAAGAAATGAGGGTATTTGTATTCCCAATATATTCTTTGAATTCCCAGTCAGACAATGGCACTGTATACCAGTAGTAAAAATTGTGGGTGCACGTAACCCCAATATATTCTTTGAATTCCCAGTCAGACACTGGCACTATATGGCAGTAGCAAGAAATGAGGGTATTTGTATTCCCAATATATTCTTTGAATTCCCAGTCAGACAATGGCACTGTATACCAGTAGTAAAAATTGTGGGTGCACGTAACCCCAATATATTCTTTGAATTCCCAGTCAGACACTGGCACTATATGGCAGTAGCAAGAAATGAGGGTATTTGTATTCCCAATATATTCTTTGAATTCCCAGTCAGACAATGGCACTGTATACCAGTAGTAAAAATTGTGGGTGCACGTAACCCCAATATATTCTTTGAATTACCAGTCAGACACTGGCACTATATGGCAGTAGCAAGAAATGAGGGTATTTGTATTCCCAATATATTCTTTGAATTCCCAGTCAGACAATGGCACTGTATACCAGTAGTAAAAATTGTGGGTGCACGTAACCCCAATATATTCTTTGAATTCCCAGTCAGACACTGGCACTATATGGCAGTAGCAAGAAATGAGGGTATTTGTATTCCCAATATATTCTTTGAATTCCCAGTCAGACAATGGCACTGTATACCAGTAGTAAAAATTGTGGGTGCACGTAACCCCAATATATTCTTTGAATTACCAGTCAGACACTGGCACTATATGGCAGTAGCAAGAAATGAGGGTATTTGTATTCCCAATATATTCTTTGAATTCCCAGTCAGACAATGGCACTGTATACCAGTAGTAAAAATTGTGGGTGTATATAGCCCCAATTCTATTGCTAGGGGACTTGCAGGGTATTTCTGGGGTGAAGGTGGGGGGGCACACCGTTGGAACGGGTATCGGGGTATATATCGGGTATACGGGAATACACTGACAGTGTATTCCATTCAGGATCCTGGGAAAGCTGGGTTGCGGCGATTGAGCCCGTCAGTGCCACTTTACACTGACAAGCTTCTCCCTGGAATTTAGCTCTTATAAGAGCTGTTGGTTGTCTTCTCCTTCCTATCCTAGCCTGTCCCTGCCTACCCAGAATCTAAGCCCTAGCTAGCTGGACGGAAACCTCCGTCCTCGGTGAATTGCAAGCTCAGAATGACGCGAACCTGGGCGGCGCTGTTCTTTTAAATTAGAGGTCACATGTTTTCGGCAGCCAATGGGTTTTGCCTACTTTTCTCAACGTCACCGGTGTCGTAGTTCCTGTCCCACCTACCCTGCGCTGTTATTGGAGCAAAAAAGGCGCCAGGGAAGGTGGGAGGGGAATCGAGTAATGGAGCACTTTACCACGCGGTGTTCGATTCGATTCGAACATGCCGAACAGCCTAATATCCGATCGAACATGAGTTCGATAGAACACTGTTCGCTCATCTCTACTGGATATATATAATATATTTGCACTGGATATGTAATATATGTGCACTGGATATTTAATATATTTGCACTGGATATATATAATATATGTGCACTGGTTATATATAATATATGTGCAATGCATATTTAATATATGTGCACTGGATATATATAATATATGTGCACTGGATATTTAATAAATGTGCACTGGATATTTATAATTTATGTGCACTGGATATATAATATATCTGCACTGGATATTTAATATGTGTGCTCTGGATATTTAATATAACTGCACTGGATATTTAATATATGTGCACTGGATATTTAATATGTGTGCACTGGATATATATAATATGTGTGCACTGGATATATAATAAATGTGCACTGGATATTTAATATATCTGCACTGGATATTTAATATATCTGCACTGGATATTTAATATATGTGCTCTGGATATTTAATATAACTGCACTGGATATTTAATATATGTGCACTGGATATTTAATATGTGTGCACTGGATATATATAATATATGTGCACTGGATATTTAATATATGTGCAGTGGATATATATAATATATGTGCACTGGATATTTAATATAACTGCACTCAATATTTAATATATGTGCAATGGATATTTAATATGTGTGCACTGGATATATAATAAATGTGCACTGGATATTTAATATATGTGCAGTGGATATATATAATATATGTGCACTGGATATATAATATTTGTGCACTGGATATTTAATATATGTGCACTGGATATATATTATATATGTGCACTGGATATTTATAATTTTTGTTAACTGGATATATAATATATGTGCACTGGAAATTTAATATATGTGCACTGGATATATATAACATATGTGCACTGGATATATAATATATGTGCACTGGAAATAGAATATATGTGCACTCGATATTTAATATATGTGCACTGTATATACATAATGTATGTGCACTGGATATATAAAATATATGTGCACTGGATATTTAATATATGTGCACTGGATATATATAATATATGTGCACTGGATTTATATATATATATATATATATATATATATATATATATATACTATATGTGCACTGGAAATATAATATATGTGCACTTGATATTTATTATATGTGCACTGGATATTTAATATATGTGCACTGGATATATATAATATATGTACAATGGATATTTAATATATGTGCACTGGATATATAAAATATATGTGCACTGGAAATATAAAATATATGTGCACTGGATAAATAATATATGTGCAATGTATATTTAATATATGTGCACTGGATATTTAATATAACTGCAATGGATATTTAATATATGTGCACTGGATATTTAATATGTGTGCACTGGATATATATATAATATGTGCAATGGATATTTAATATATGTGCACTGGATATATAAAATATATGTGCACTGGATATATAAAATATATGTGCTCTGGATATATAATAATGTGCACTGGATATTTAATATATGTGCAGTGGAAATATAAAATATATGAGCACTAGATATTTAATATATGTGCACTGGATATTTAATATATGTGCACAGGATATTTAATATATGTGCACTAGATATATAATATATGTGCACTGGATATTTAATATATTTGCACTGGATATATATAATATATGTGCACTGGTTATATATAATATATGTGCAATGGATATTTAATATATGTGCACTGGATATTTAATATATGTGCACTGGATATATATAATATATGTGCATTGGATTTATATATATAATATATGTGCACTGGAAATATAATATATGAGCACTTGATATGTAATATATGTGCACTGGATATTTAATATATGTGCACTGGATATATATAATATATGTGCGCTGGATATATATAATATATGTGCACTGGATATATATAATATATGTGCACTGGATATATAATAAATGTGCACTGGATATTTAATATATGTGCAGTGGATATATATAATATATGTGCACTGGATATATAATAAATGTGCACTGGATATTTAATATATGTGCAGTGGATATATATAATATATGTGCACTGGATATTTAATATATGTGCACTGGATATTTAATATATTTGCACTGGATATATATAATATAAGTGCACTGGTTATATAAAATATATGTGCAATGGATATTTAATATATGTGCAGTGGATATATATATAATATATGTGCACTAGATATTTAATAAATGTGCACTGGATATATATAATTTATGTGCACTGGATATATAATATATGTGCACTGGAAATTTAATATATGTGCACTGGATATATATAATATATGTGCACTGGATATTTAATATATGTGCACTGGATATATAATATATGTGCACTGGATAAATAATATATGTGCACTTGATATTTAATACATGTGCACTAAATATATAATATATGTGCACTGGATATTTAATATATGCGCACTAATATATAATATATGTGCACTGGATATTTAATACATGTGCACTAAATATTTAACAAATGTGCACTGGATATTTAATATATGTGCACTAAATATATAATATATGTGCACTGGATATTTAATATATGTGCACTAAATATATAATATATGTGCACTGGATATTTAATATGTGTGCACTGGATATTTATAATATATGTGCACTGGATATATAATATATGTGCAATGGATATTCAATATATGTGCACTTGATAAATATAATATATGTGCACTGGATATATACAATATATGTGCACTGGATATAAACAATATACTTGCTCTGAAAATATAATATATGTGCACTGGATAAATAATATATGTGCAATGGATATTTAATATATGTGCCCTGGATATAAATATATATAATATATGTGCCCTGAATATATAATATATGTGCTCTGGATATTTAATATATCTGCATTGGATATTTAATATATGTGCACTGGATATTTAATATGTGTGCACTGGATATATATAATATATGTGCACTGGATATGTAATATATGTGCACTGGATATTTAATATATTTGCACTGGATATATATAATATATGTGCACTGGTTATATATAATATATGTGCAGTGCATATTTAATATATGTGCACTGGATATATATAATATATGTGCACTGGATATTTAATAAATGTGCACTGGATATTTATAATTTATGTGCACTGGATATATAATATATCTGCATTGGATATTTAATATGTGTGCTCTGGATATTTAATATAACTGCACAGGATATTTAATATATATGCACTGGATATTTAATATGTGTGCACTGGATATATATAATATATGTGCACAGGATATATAATAAATGTGCACTGGATATTTAATATATGTGCAGTGGATATATATATAATATATGTGCACTTGATATTTAATATAATTGCACTGGATATATAATATATGTGCACTGGATATTTAATATGTGTGCACTGGATATATATAATATATGTGCACTGGATATATAATAAATGTGCACTGGATATTTAATATATGTGTAGTGGATATATATAATATATGTGCACTGGATATATAATTTATGTGCACTGGATATTTAATATATGTGCACTGGATATATATTATATATGTGCACTGGATATTTAATAAATGTGCACTGGATATTTATAATTTATGTGCACTGGATATGTAATATATGTGCACTGCAAATTTATTATATGTGCACTGGATATTTATAATTTATGTGCACTGGACATGTAATATATGTGCACTGCAAATTTAATATATGTGCACTGGATATATATAACATATGTGCACTGGATATATAATATATGTGCACTGGAAATATAATATATGTGCACTAGATATTTAATATATGTGCACTGGATATATATAATATATGTGCAATGGATATTTAATATATGTGCACTGGATATATAAAATATATGTGCACTGGATATATAAAATATATGTGCACTGGATAAATAATATATGTGCAATGGATATTTAATATATGTGCACTGGATATTTAATATAACTGCAATGGATCTTTAATATATGTGCACTGGATATTTAATATGTGTGCACTGGATATATATATAATATGTGCAATGGATATTTAATATATGTGCACTGGATATATAAAATATATGTGCACTGGATATATAAAATATATGTGCACTGGATATTTAATATATGTGCACTGGATATTTAATATATGTGCAGTGGATATATATAATATATAAGCACTGGATATTTAATATATGTGCACTGGATATTTAATATATGTGCACTGGATATATATAATATATGTGCACTGGATATTTAATAAATGTGCACTGGATATTTATAATTTATGTGCACTGGATATATAATATATGTGCACTGGAAATTTAATATATGTGCACTGGATAAATAATATATGTGCCCTGGATATATAATATATGTGCTCTGGATATTTAATATATGTTCACTGGATATTTAATATCTGTGCACTGGATATATAATAAATTTGCACTGGATATTTAATATATGTGCACTGGATATATATAATATGTGTGCACTGGATATTTAATATATGTGCACTGGAAATATAAAATATATGAGCACTAGATATTTAATATATGTGCACTGGATATTTAATATATGTGCACAGGATATTTATTATATATGTGCACTAGATATATATAATATATGTGCACTGGATATTTTATATATTTGCACTGGATATATATAATATATGTGCACTGGTTATATATAATATATGTGCAATGGATATTTAATATATGTGCACTGGATATTTAATATATGTGCACTGGATTTATATATATAATATATGTGCACTGGAAATATAATATATGAGCACTTGATATTTAATATATGTGCACTGGATATTTAATATATGTGCACTGGATATATATAATATATGTGCGCTGGATATATATAATATATGTGCACTGGATATATCATAAATGTGCACTGGATATTTAATATATGTGCAGTGGATATATATAATATATGTGCACTGGATATATAATAAATGTGCAATGGATACTTAATATATGTGCAGTGGATATATATAATATATGTGCACTGGATATTTAATATATGTGCACTGGATATTTAATATATTTGCACTGGATATATATAATATAAGTGCAATGGTTATATAAAATATATGTGCAATGGATATTTAATATATGTGCAGTGGATATATATATATAATATATGTGCACTAGATATTTAATAAATGTGCACTGGATATATATAATTTATGTGCACTGGATATATAATATATGTGCACTGGAAATTTAATATATGTGCACTGGATATATATAATATATGTGCACTGGATATTTAATATATGTGCACTGGATATATAATATATGTGCACTGGATAAATAATATATGTGCACTTGATATTTAATACATGTGCACTAAATATATAATATATGTGCACTGGATATTTAATATATGTGCACTAATATATAATATATGTGCACTGGATATTTAATACATGTGCACTAAATATTTAACAAATGTGCACTGGATATTTAATATATGTGCACTAAATATATAATATATGTGCACTGGATATTTAATATATGTGCACTAAATATATAATATATGTGCACTGGATATTTAATATGTGTGCACTGGATATTTATAATATATGTGCACTGGATATATAATATATGTGCAATAGATATTCAATATATGTGCACTTGACATATATAATATATGTGCACTGGATATATACAGTATATGTGCACTGGATATATACAATATACTTGCTCTGAAAATATAATATATGTGCACTGGATAAATAATATATGTGCAATGGATATTTAATATATGTGCCCTGGATATAAATATATATAATATATGTGCCCTGGATATATAATATATGTGCTCTGGATATTTAATATATCTGCATTGGATATTTAATATATGTGCACTGGATATTTAATATGTGTGCACTGGATATATATAATATATGTGCACTGGATATGTAATATATGTGCACTGGATAGTTAATATATTTGCACTGGATATATATAATATATGTGCACTGGTTATATATAATATATGTGCAATGCATATTTAATATATGTGCACTGGATATATATAATATATGTGCACTGGATATTTAATAAATGTGCACTGGATATTTATAATTTATGTGCACTGGATATATAATATATCTGCACTGGATATTTAATATGTGTGCTCTGGATATTTAATATAACTGCACTGGATATTTAATATATGTGCACTGGATATTTAATATGTGTGCACCGGATATATATAATATATGTGCACTGGATATATAATAAATGTGCACTGGATATTTAATATATGTGCAGTGGATATATATAATATATGTGCACTGGATATTTAATATAACAGCACTGGATATATAATATATGTGCACTGGATATTTAATATATGTGCACTGGATATATAATATATGTGCACTGGATAAATAATATATGTGCACTTGATATTTAATACATGTGCACTAAATATATAATATATGTGCACTGGATATTTAATATATGCGCACTAATATATAATATATGTGCACTGGATATTTAATACATGTGCACTAAATATTTAACAAATGTGCACTGGATATTTAATATATGTGCACTAAATACATAATATATGTGCACTGCATATTTAATATATGTGCACTAAATATATAATATATGTGCACTGGATATTGAATATGTGTGCACTGGATATTTATAATATATGTGCACTGGATATATAATATATGTGCAATGGATATTCAATATATGTGCACTTGATATATATAATATATGTGCACTGGATATATACAATATATGTGCACTGGATATAAACAATATACTTGCTCTGAAAATATAATATATGTGCACTGGATAAATAATATATGTGCAATGGATATTTAATATATGTGCCCTGGATATAAATATATATAATATATGTGCCCTGAATATATAATATATGTGCTCTGGATATTTAATATATCTGCATTGGATATTTAATATATGTGCACTGGATATTTAATATGTGTGCACTGGATATATATAATATATGTGCACTGGATATGTAATATATGTGCACTGGATATTTAATATATTTGCACTGGATATATATAATATATGTGCACTGGTTATATATAATATATGTGCAATGCATATTTAATATATGTGCACTGGATATATATAATATATGTGCACTGGATATTTAATAAATGTGCACTGGATATTTATAATTTATGTGCACTGGATATATAATATATCTGCACTGGATATTTAATATGTGTGCTCTGGATATTTAATATAACTGCACAGGATATTTAATATATATGCACTGGATATTTAATATGTGTGCACTGGATATATATAATATATGTGCACAGGATATATAATAAATGTGCACTGGATATTTAATATATGTGCAGTGGATATATATATAATATACGTGCACTTGATATTTAATATAATTGCACTGGATATATAATATATGTGCACTGGATATTTAATATGTGTGCACTGGATATATATAATATATGTGCACTGGATATATAATAAATGTGCACTGGATATTTAATATATGTGTAGTGGATATATATAATATATGTGCACTGGATATATAATTTATGTGCACTGGATATTTAATATATGTGCACTGGATATATATTATATATATGCACTGGATATTTAATAAATGTGCACTGGATATTTATAATTTATGTGCACTGGATATGTAATATATGTGCACTGCAAATTTATTATATGTGCACTGGATATTTATAATTTATGTGCACTGGACATGTAATATATGTGCACTGCAAATTTAATATATGTGCACTGGATATATATAACATATGTGCACTGGATATATAATATATGTGCACTGGAAATATAATATATGTGCACTTGATATTTAATATATGTGCACTGGATATATATAATATATGTGCAATGGATATTTAATATATGTGCACTGGATATATAAAATATATGTGCACTGGATATATAAAATATATGTGCACTGGATAAATAATATATGTGCAATGGATATTTAATATATGTGCACTGGATATTTAATATAACTGCAATGGATATTTAATATATGTGCACTGGATATTTAATATGTGTGCACTGGATATATATATAATATGTGCAATGGATATTTAATATATGTGCTTTGGATATATAAAATATATGTGCACTGGATATATAAAATATATGTGCACTGGATATTTAATATATGTGCACTGGATATTTAATATATGTGCACTGGATATATATAATATATGTGCTCTGGATATATAATAATGTGCACTGGATATTTAATATATGTGCAGTGGATATATATAATATATAAGCACTGGATATTTAATATATGTGCACTGGATATTTAATATATGTGCACTGGATATATATAATATATGTGCACTGGATATTTAATAAATGTGCACTGGATATTTATAATTTATGTGCACTGGATATATAATATATGTGCACTGGAAATTTAATATATGTGCACTGGATAAATAATATATGTGCCCTGGATATATAATATATGTGCTCTGGATATTTAATATATGTTCACTGGATATTTAATATCTGTGCACTGGATATATAATAAATTTGCACTGGATATTTAATATATGTGCACTGGATATATATAATATGTGTGCACTGGATATTTAATATATGTGCACTGGAAATATAAAATATATGAGCACTAGATATTTAATATATGTGCACTGGATATTTAATATATGTGCACAGGATATTTATTATATATGTGCACTAAATATATATAATATATGTGCACTGGATATTTAATATATTTGCACTGGATATATATAATATATGTGCACTGGTTATATATAATATATGTGCAATGGATATTTAATATATGTGCACTGGATATTTAATATATGTGCACTGAATTTATATATATAATATATGTGCACTGGAAATATAATATATGAGCACTTGATATTTAATATATGTGCACTGGATATTTAATATATGTGCACTGGATATATATAATATATGTGCGCTGGATATATATAATATATGTGCACTGGATATATAATAAATGTGCACTGGATATTTAATATATGTGCAGTGGATATATATAATATATGTGCACTGGATATTTAATATATGTGCACTGGATATTTAATATATTTGCACTGGATATATATAATATAAGTGCAATGGTTATATAAAATATATGTGCAATGGATATTTAATATATGTGCAGTGGATATATATATATAATATATGTGCACTAGATATTTAATAAATGTGCACTGGATATATATAATTTATGTGCACTGGATATATAATATATGTGCACTGGAAATTTAATATATGTGCACTGGATATATATAATATATGTGCACTGGATATTTGATATATGTGCACTGGATATATAATATATGTGCACTGGATAAATAATATATGTGCACTTGATATTTAATACATGTGCACTAAATATATAATATATGTGCACTGGATATTTAATATATGTGCACTAAATATATAATATATGTGCACTGGATATTTAATATGTGTGCACTGGATATTTATAATATATGTGCACTGGATATATAATATATGTGCAATGGATATTCAATATATGTGCACTTGACATATATAATATATGTGCACTGGATATATACAATATATGTGCACTGGATATATACAATATACTTGCTCTGAAAATATAATATATGTGAACTGGATAAATAATATATGTGCAATGGATATTTAATATATGTGCCCTGGATATAAATATATATAATATATGTGCCCTGGATATATAATATATGTGCTCTGGATATTTAATATATCTGCATTGGATATTTAATATATGTGCACTGGATATTTAATATGTGTGCACTGGATATATATAATATATGTGCACTGGATATGTAATATATGTGCACTGGATAGTTAATATATTTGCACTGGATATATATAATATATGTGCACTGGTTATATATAATATATGTGCAATGCATATTTAATATATGTGCACTGGATATATATAATATATGTGCACTGGATATTTAATAAATGTGCACTGGATATTTATAATTTATGTGCACTGGATATATAATATATCTGCACTGGATATTTAATATGTGTGCTCTGGATATTTAATATAACTGCACTGGATATTTAATATATGTGCACTGGATATTTAATATGTGTGCATCGGATATATATAATATATGTGCACTAGATATATAATAAATGTGCACTGGATATTTAATACATGTGCAGTGGATATATATAATATATGTGCACTGGATATTTAATATAACAGCACTGGATATATAATATATGTGCACTGGATATTTAATATGTGTGCACTGGATATATAAAATATATGTGCACTGGATATATAATAAATGTGCACTGGATATTTAATATATGTGCAGTGGATATATATAATATATGTGCACTGGATATTTAATATAACTGCACTGGATATATAATATATGTGCACTGGATATTTAATATGTGTGCACTGGATATATAAAATATATGTGCACTGGATATATAATATATGTGCACTGGAAATATAATATATGTGCACTTGATATTTAATATATGTGCACTGGATATATATAATATATGTGCAATGGATATTTAATATATGTGCACTGGATATATAAAATATATGTGCACTGGATATATAAAATATATGTGCACTGGATAAATAATATATGTGCAATTGATATTTAATATATGTGCACTGGATATTTAATATAACTGCAATGGATATTTAATATATGTGCACTGGATATTTAATATGTGTGCACTGGATATATATATAATATGTGCAATGGATATTTAATATATGTGCACTGGATATATAAAATATATGTGCACTGGATATATAAAATATATGTGCACTGGATATTTAATATATGTGCACTGGATATGTAATATATGTGCACTGGATATATATAATATATGTGCTCTGGATATATAATAATGTGCACTGGATATTTAATATATGTGCAGTGGATATATATAATATATAAGCACTGGATATTTAATATATGTGCACTGGATATTTAATATATGTGCACTGGATATATATAATATATGTGCACTGGATATTTAATAAATGTGCACTGGATATTTATAATTTATGTGCACTGGATATATAATATATGTGCACTGGAAATTTAATATATGTGCACTGGATAAATAATATATGTGCCCTGGATATATAATATATGTGCTCTGGATATTTAATATATGTTCACTGGATATTTAATATCTGTGCACTGGATATATAATAAATTTGCACTGGATATTTAATATATGTGCACTGGATATATATAATATGTGTGCACTGGATATTTAATATATGTGCACTGGAAATATAAAATATATGAGCACTAGATATTTAATATATGTGCACTGGATATTTAATATATGTGCACAGGATATTTATTATATATGTGCACTAGATATATATAATATATGTGCACTGGATATTTAATATATTTGCACTGGATATATATAATATATGTGCACTGGTTATATATAATATATGTGCAATGGATATTTAATATATGTGCACTGGATATTTAATATATGTGCACTGGATTTATATATATAATATATGTGCACTGGAAATATAATATATGAGCACTTGATATTTAATATATGTGCACTGGATATATAATAAATGTGCACTGGATATTTAATATATGTGCAGTGGACATATAAAATATATGTGCACTGGATATATAATAAATGTGCAATGGATACTTAATATATGTGCAGTGGATATATATAATGTATGTGCACTGGATATTTAATATATGTGCACTGGATATTTAATATATTTGCACTGGATATATATAATATAAGTGCAATGGTTATATAAAATATATGTGCAATGGATATTTAATATATGTGCAGTGGATATATATATATAATATATGTGCACTAGATATTTAATAAATGTGCACTGGATATATATAATTTATGTGCACTGGATATATAATATATGTGCACTGGAAATTTAATATATGTGCACTGAATATATATAATATATGTGCACTGGATATTTAATATATGTGCACTGGATATATAATATATGTGCACTGGATAAATAATATATGTGCACTTGATATTTAATACATGTGCACTAAATATATATTATATGTGCACTGGATATTTAATATATGTGCACTAATATATAATATATGTGCACTGGATATTTAATACATGTGCACTAAATATTTAACAAATGTGCACTGGATATTTAATATATGTGCACTAAATATATAATATATGTGCACTGGATATTTAATATATGTGCACTAAATATATAATATATGTGCACTGGATATTTAATATGTGTGCACTGGATATTTATAATATATGTGCACTGGATATATAATATATGTGCAATGGATATTCAATATATGTGCACTTGACATATATAATATATGTGCACTGGATATATACAATATATGTGCACTGGATATATACAATATACTTGCTCTGAAAATATAATATATGTGAACTGGATAAATAATATATGTGCAATGGATATTTAATATATGTGCCCTGGATATAAATATATATAATATATGTGCCCTGGATATATAATATATGCGCTCTGGATATTTAATATATCTGCATTGGATATTTAATATATGTGCACTGGATATTTAATATGTGTGCACTGGATATATATAATATATGTGCACTGGATATGTAATATATGTGCACTGGATAGTTAATATATTTGCACTGGATATATATAATATATGTGCACTGGTTATATATAATATATGTGCAATGCATATTTAATATATGTGCACTGGATATATATAATATATGTGCACTGGATATTTAATAAATGTGCACTGGATATTTATAATTTATGTGCACTGGATATATAATATATCTGCACTGGATATTTAATATGTGTGCTCTGGATATTTAATATAACTGCACTGGATATTTAATATATGTGCACTGGATATTTAATATGTGTGCACCGGATATATATAATATATGTGCACTGGATATATAATAAATGTGCATTGGATATTTAATATATGTGCAGTGGATATATATAATATATGTGCACTGGATATTTAATATAACTGCACTGGATATATAATATATGTGCACTGGATATTTAATATGTGTGCACTGGATATATAAAATATATGTGCACTGGATATATAATAAATGTGCACTGGATATTTAATATATGTGTAGTGGATATATATAATATATGTGCACTGGATATATAAAATATGTGCACTGGATATTTAATATATGTGCACTGGATATATATTATATATGTGCACTGGATATTTAATAAATGTGCACTGGATATTTATAATTTATGTGCATTGGATATGTAATATATGTGCACTGCAAATTTAATATATGTGCACTGGATATATATAACATATGTGCACTGGATATATAATATATGTGCACTGGAAATATAATATATGTGCACTTGATATTTAATATATGTGCACTGGATATATATAATATATGTGCAATGGATATTTAATATATGTGCACTGGATATATATAATATATGTGCACTAAATTTATAATATGTGTGCACTGGATATTTAATATATGTGCACTGGATATATATAAAATATATGTGCGCTGGATATATAAAATATATGTGCACTGGATATTTAATATATGTGCACTGGATATATATAATATATGTGCAATGGATATTTAATATATGTGCACTGGATATATATAATATATGTGCACTAAATTTATAATATGTGTGCACTGGATATTTAATATATGTGCACTGGATATATAATATATCTGCACTGGATATTTAATATATCTGCACTGGATATTTAATATATGTGCTCTGGATTTTTAATATAACTGCACTGGATATTTAATATATGTGCACTGGATATTTAATATCTGTGCACTGGATATATATAATATATGTGCAATGGATATTTAATATATGTGCACTGGATATATAAAATATATGTGCACTGGATATAGAAAATATATGTGCACTGGATATTTAATATATGTGCACTGGATATTTAATATATGTGCACTGGATATATATAATATATGTGCACTGGATATATAATAAATGTGCACTGGATATTTAATATATGTGCAGTGGATATATATAATATATGTGCACTGGATATTTAATATATGTGCACTGGATATATATAATATATGTGCACTGGATATATAATATATGTGCACTGGAAATTTAATATATGTGCACTGGATATATATAACTTATGTGCACTGGATATATAATATATGTGCACTGGAAATAAAATATATGTGCACTTGATATTTAATATATGTGCACTGGATATATATAATATATGTGCACTGGATATATAATATATGTGCAATGGATATTTATTATATGTGCACTGGATATATATAATATATATGCACTCAATATATAATATATGTGCACTGGATATTTAATATATGTGCAATGGAAATATAAAATATATGTGCACTGGATAAATAATATATGTGCAATGGATATTTAATATATGTGCACTGGATATATAATATATCTGCACTGGATATTTAATATATGTGCTCTGGATATATAATATAACTGCACTGGATATTTAATATATGTGCTCTGGATATTTAATATAACTGCACTAGATATTTAATATATGTGCACTGGATATTTAAAATGTGTGCACTGGATATTTAATATATGTGCAGTAGATATATATATACATTATATGTGCACTGGATATTTAATATATGTGCACTGGATATATATAATATATGTGCACTGGATATTTAATATATTTGCACTGGATATATATAATATAAGTGCACTGGTTATATAAAATATATGTGCAATGGAAATTTAATATATGTGCACTGGATATATATATAATATATGTGCACTGGATATTTAATATATGTGCACTGGATATATATAATATATGTGCACTGGATAAATAATATATGTGCACTGGATAATTAATATATGTGCACTAAATATATAATATATGTTCACTGGATATTTAATATATGTGCAGTGGATATATATAATATATGTGCACTGGATATATAATAAATGTGCACTGGATATTTAATATATATCCAGTGGACATATATTAAATACCAGTGCAGTTATATTAAATATCCAGTGCACATATATTATATTTATCCTCTGCACATATATTAAATATCCAGTGCACATTTATTATATATCCAGTGCACATATATTATATATATCCAGTGCACACATATTAAATATCCAGTGCACATATATTAAATATCCAGTGCAGTTATATTAAATATCCAGAGCACATATATTAAATATCCAGAGCAGTTATATTAAATATCCAGAGCACATATATTAAATATCCAGTGCACATATATTATTTATCCAGTGCACATATATTTTATATATCCAGCGCACATATATTTTATATATCCAGTGCACATATATTAAATATCCAGTGCACATATATTGAATATCCATTGCACATATATTATATATCCAGTGCACATATATTATATATTTAGTGCACATATATTAAATATCCAGTGCACATATATTATATATTTAGTGCACATATATTAAATATCCAGTGCACATTTATTATATATTTAGTGTACATGTATTAAACATCCAGTGCACATATATTATATATTTAGTGCACATATATTAAATATCCAGTGCACATATATTATATATTTAGTGCACATGTATTAAATATCAAGTGCACATATATTATTTATCCAGTGCACATATATTATATATATCCAGTGCACATATATTAAATTTCCAGTGCACATATATTATATGTCCAGTGCACATAAATTATATATATCCAGTGCACATTTATTAAATATCTAGTGCACATATATTATATATTTATCCACTGCACATATATTAAATATCCATTGCACATATATTAAATATCCATTGCACATATATTTTATATAACCAGGGCACTTATATTATATATATCCAGTGCAAATATATTAAATATCCAGTGCACATATATTAAATATCCAGTGCACATATATTATATATATCCACTGCACATATATTAAATAACCAGTGCACATTTATTATATATCCAGTGCACACATATTAAATATCCAGTGCACATATATTATTTATCCAGTGCACATATATTTTATATATCCAGTGCACATATATTTTATGTATCCAGTGCACATATATTTTATACATCCAGTGCACATATATTAAATATCCAGTGCACATATATTATATATTTAGTGCACATATATTATATATATCCAGTGCACATATATTATATATATCCAGTGCACACATATTAAATATCCAGTTCACATATATTAAATATCCAGTGCACATATTAAATATCAAGAGCACATATATTACATTTCCAGTGCACATATATTATATATATAAATCCAGTGCACATATATTATATATATCTAGTGCACATATATGAAATATCCAGTGCACATATATTTTATATATCCAGTGCACATATATTATATATATCCTCTGCACATATATTAAATATCCAGTGCACATTTATTATATATCCAGTGCACATATATTATATATATCCACGGCACATATATTAAATATCCAGTGCACATTTAATATATATCCAGTGCACATATATTATATATATCCAGCGCACATATATTAAATATCCATTGCATATATATTTTATATCCAGTGCACATATATTATATATATCCATTGCACATATATTATATATATCCAGTGCACACATATTAAATATCCAGTGCACATATATTAAATATCGAGTACAGTTATATTAAATATCCAGAGCACATATATTAAATATCCAGTGCAGATATATTATATATCCAGTGCACATAAATTATAAATATCCAGTGCACATTTATTAAATATCCAGTGCACATATATTAAATATATCCAGTGCACATATATTAAATATGCATTGCACATATATTATATATAACCAGTGCACATATGTTATATATATCCAGTGCAAATATATTAAATATCCAGTGCACATATATTATATATATCTAGTGCACATATATTAAATATCCTGTGCACATGTATTATATATATCCAGTGAACATATATTAAATATCCAGTGCACATATATTATATATATCCAGTGCACACATATTAAATATCCAGTTCACATATATTAAATGTCCAATGCAGATATATTAAATATCCAGAGCACATATATTATATATCCAGGGCACATATATTATATATATATCCAGGGCACATATATTAAATATCCAGTGCACATATATTATTTATCCAGTGCACATATATTATTTTTTCAGAGCACATTGATTGTATATTTCCAGTGCACATATATTGTATATATCCAGTGCACATATATTATATATATCCAGTGCACATATATTGAATATCCATTGCACATATATTGTATATCCAGTGCACATATATTATAAATATCCAGTCCACATATATTAAATATCCAGTGCACATATATTATATATTTAGTGCACATATATTAAATATCCAGTGCACATTTATTATATATTTAGTGCACATGTATTAAATATCCAGTGCACATTTATTATATATTTAGTGCACATGTATTAAATATCCAGTGCACATATATTATATATTTAGTGCACATATATTAAATATCCAGTGCACATATATTATATATTTAGTGCACATGTATTATATATATCCAGTACACATATATTAAATATCCAGTGCACATATATTATATATATCCAGTGCACATATATTAAATTTCCAGTGCACATATATTATATATCCAGTGCACATAAATTATATATATCCAGTGCACATTTATTAAATATCTAGTGCACATATATTATATATATTTCCACTGCACATATATTAAATATACATTGCACATATATTTTATATAACCAGTGCACTTATATTATATATATACAGTGCAAATATATTAACTATCCAGTGCACATATATTAAATATCCAGTGCACATATATTATATATATCCACTGCACATATATTAAATATCCAGTGCACATTTATTATATATCCAGTGCACATATATTATATATATCCAGTGCACACATATTAAATATCCAGTGCACATATATAAAATATCCAGTGCAGTTATATTAAATATCCAGAGCACATATATTAAATATCCAGTGCAGATATATTATATATCCAGTGCACATATATTAAATATCCAGTGCACATATATTATTTATCCAGTGCATATATATTTTATATATCCAGTGCACATATATTTTATATATCCAGTGCACATATATTAAATATCCAGTGCACACATATTATAAATTTAGTGCACATATATTATATATATCCAGTGCACATACATTAAATATCCATTGCACATATATTTTATATATCCAGTGCACATATATTAAATATCCAGTGCACATATATTAAATATCAAGTGCACATATATTATATTTCCAGTGCACATATATTATATATATAAATCCAGTGCACATATATTATATATATCCAGTGCACATATATTAAATATCCAGTGCACATATATTTTACATATCCAGTGCACATATATTATATATCCAGTGCAAATACATTATATATATACAGTGCACATATATTAAATATCAAGTGCACATTTATTATATATCCAGTGCACATATATTATATATATCCAGTGCACACATATTAAATATTCAGTGCACATATATTAAATATCCAGTGCAGTTATATTAAATATCTAGTGCACATATATTATATATATCCACTGCACATATATTAAATATCCAGTGCACATTTATTATATATCCAGTGCACATATATTATATATATCCAGTGCACACATATTAAATATCCAGTGCACATATATTAAATATTCAGTGCAGTTATATTAAATATCCAGAGCACACATATTAAATATCCAGTGCAGATATATTATATATCCAGTGCACATAAACTATAAATATCCAGTGCACATTTATTAAATATCCAGTGCACATATATTATATATATCCAGTGCACATATATTAAATATGCATTGCACATATATTATATATAACCAGTGCACATATATTATATATATCCAGTGCACATATATTAAATATCCATTGCACATATATTATATATATCCAGTGCACATATATTAAATATCCAGTGCACATATATTAAATATCAAGTGCACATATATTATATTTCCAGTGCACATATATTATATATATAAATCCAGTGCACATATATTATATATATCCAGTGCACATATATTATATATCCAGTGCACATACATTATATATATCCAGTGCAAATATATTAAATATCCAGTGCACATATATTATATATATCTAGTGCACATATATTATATATCCAGTGCACATATATTAAATATATCCAGTCCACATATATTATATATATCCATTGCACATATATTAAATATCAAGTGCACATATATTATATTTCCAGTGCACATATATTATATATATAAATCCAGTGCACATATATTATATATATCCAGTGCACATATATTAAATATCCAGTGCACATATATTTTATATATCCAGTGCACATATATTATATATCCAGTGCACATACATTATACATATACAGTGCACATATATTAAATATCAAGTGCACATATATTATATTTCCAGTGCACATATATTATATATCCAGTGCACATATGTTATATATATCCAGTGCACATATATTATATATCCAGTGCACATATTTTATTTATCCAGTGCACATATATTATATATCCAGTGCACATATATTATATATATCCAGTGCACATTTATTAAATATCCAGTGCACATATATTATATATATCCAGTGCACATATATTAAATATCCAGTGCACATATATTAAATATCCATTGCACATATATTATATATAACCAGTGCACATATATTATATATATCCAGTGCAAATATATTAAATATCCAGTGCACATATATTATATATATCTAGTGAACATATATTAAATATCTATTGCACATATATTTTATATACCCAGTGCACATATATTAAATATCCAGTGCACATATATTATATATATTCAGTGCACATATATTAAATATCCAGTGCACATATATTATATATATTCAGTGCACATATATTAAATATCCAGTGCGCATATATTATATATCCAGTGCAGATACATTATATATATCCAGTGCAGAGATATTAAATATCCAGTGCACATATATTATATATATCCAGTGCACATATATTAAATATCTAGTGCACATATATTAAATATCCAGTGCACATATATTATATATATCCACTGCACATATATTAAATAATTAGTGCACATTTATTATATATCCAGTGCACATATATTATATATATCCAGTGCACACATATTAAATATCCAGTGCACATATATTAAATGTTCATTGCAGTTATATTAAATATCCAGAGCACATATATTAAATATCCAGTGCACATATATTATTTATCCAGTGCACATATATTTTATATATCCAGTGCACATATATTATATCTATCCAGTGCACAAATATTAAATATCCAGTGCACATATATTAAATATCTATTGCACATATATTTTATATACCCAGTGCACATATATTAAATATCCAGTGCACATATATTATATATATTCAGTGCACATATAATAAATATCCAGTGCACATTTATTATATATCCAGTGCACATTTATTATATATATCCAGTGCACATATATTAAATATTCATTGCAGTTATATTAAATATCCAGAGCACATATATTAAATATCCAGTGCACATATATTATTTATCCAGTGCACATATATTTTATATATCCAGTGCACATATATTATATATATCCAGTGCACATATATTAAATATCCAGTGCAAATATATTAAATATCCATTGCACATATATTATATATACAGTCCTATGAAAATGTTTGGGCACCCCTATTAATCTTAATCATTTTTAGTTCTAAATATTTTGGTGTTTGCAACAGCCATTTCAGTTTGATATATCTAATAACTGATGGACACAGTAATATTTCAGGATTGAAATGAGGTTTATTGTACTAACAGAAAATGCGCAATATGCATTAAACTAAAATTTGACCGGTGCAAAAATATGGGCACCTCAACAGAAAAGTGACATTAATATTTAGTACATCCTCCTTTTGCAAAGATAACAGCCTCTAGTCGCTTCCTGTAGCTTTTAATCAGTTCCTGGATCCTGGATGAAGGTATTTTGGACCATTTCTTTCTACAAAACAATTCAAGTTCAGTTAAGTTTGATGGTCGCCGAACATGGACAGCCCGCTCTCAAATGATCTGAAAACAAAGATTGTTCAACATAGTTGTTCAGGGGAAGGATACAAAACGTTGTCTCAGAGATTTAACCTGTCATTTTCCACTGTGAGGAACATAATAAGGAAATGGAAGACCACAGGGACAGTTCTTGTTAAGCCCAGAAGTGGCAGGCCAAGAAAAATATCAGAAAGGCAGAGAAGAAGAATGGTGAGAACAGTCAAGGACAATCCACAGACCACCTCCAAAGAGCTGCAGCATCATCTTGCTGCAGATGGTGTCACTGTGCATCGGTCAACTATACAGCGCACTTTGCACAAATAGAAGCTGTATGGGAGAGTGATGAGAAAGAAGCCGTTTCTGCACGTACGCCACAAATAGAGTTGCCTGAGGTATGAAAAAGCACATTTGGACAAGGCAGCTTCATTTTGGAAACAAAAATTGAGTTGTTTGGTTATAAAAAAAGGCGTTATGCATGGCGTCCAAAAAGAAACAGCATTCCAAGAAAAACACATGCTACCCACTGTAAAATTTGGTGGAGGTTCCATCATGCTTTGGGGCTGTGTGGCCAATGCCGGCATCGGGAATCTTGTTAAAGTTGAGAGTCGCATGGATTCCACTCAGTATCAGCAGATTCTTGAGAATAATGTTCAAGAATCAGTGACGAAGTTGAAGTTACGCCGGGGATGGATATTTCAGCAAGACAATGATCCAAAACACCGCTCCAAATCCTCAGGCATTCATGCAGAGGAACAATTACAATGTTCTGGAATGGCCATCCCAGTCCCCAGACCTGAATATCATTGAACATCTGTGGGATGATTGGAAGCGGGCTGTGCATGCTCGGCGACCATCTAACTTAACTGAACTTGAATTGTTTGTCCAAAATACCTTTATCCAGGATCCAGGAACTGATTAAAAGCTAAAGGAAGCGACTAGAGGCTGTTATCTTTGCAAAAGGAGGATCTACTAAATATTAATGTCACTTTTCTGTTGAGGTGCCCATACTTTTGCGCCGGTCAAATTTTGGTTTAATGCATATTGCACATTTTCTGTTAGTACAATAAACCTCATTTCAATCCTGAAATATTACTGTGTCCATCAGTTATTAGATATATCAGACTGAAATGGCTGTTGCAAATGCCAAAATATTTAGAACTAAAAATGATTAAGATTAATAGGGGTGCCCAAACTTTTTCATAGGACTGAAACCAGTGCACATATATTATATATATCCAGTGCAAATATATTAAATATCCAGTGCACATATATTATATATATCTAGTGCACATATAGTAAATATCGTGTGCACATATATTATATATATATCCAGTGCACATATATTAAATATCTATTGCACATATATTTTATATACCCAGTGCACATATATTAAATATCCAGTGCACATATATTAAATATCTAGTGCACATATATTTTATATATCCAGTGCACATATATTAAATATCCAGTGCACATATATTATATATATCTAGTGCACATATATTAAATATCCAGTGCACATTTATTATATATCCAGTGCACATATATTATATATATCCAGTGCACACATATTAAATATCCAGTGCACATATATTAAATATCCAGTGCACATATATTAAATATCCAATGCAGGTATATTAAATATCCAGAGCACATATATTATATATCCAGGGCACATATATTATATATATAAATATATCCAGGGCACATATACTAAATATCCAGTGAATATATATTATTTATCCAGTGCACATATATTATATTTCCAGTGCACATATATTGTATATATCCAGTGCACATATATTATATATATCCAGTGCACATACATTATATATATACAGTGCACATATATTAAATATCAAGTGCACATATATTATATTTCCAGTGCACATATATTATATATCCAGTGCACATATGTTATATATATGCAGTGCACATATATTAAATTTCCAGTGCACATATATTACATATCCAGTGCACATAAATTATAAATATCCAGTGCACATTTATTAAATATCCAGTGCACATATATAATATATATCCAGTGCACATATATTAAATATCCAGTGCACATATATTATAAATCCAGTGTACATATATTATATATATATCCACTGCACATATATTAAATATCCAGTGCACATTTATTATATATCCAGTGCACATATATTATATATATCCAGTGCACACATATTAAATATCCAGTGCACATATATTAAATATCCAGTGCAGTTATATTAAATATCCAGAGCACATATATTAAATATCCAGTGCAGATATATTATATATCTAGTGCACATAAATTATAAATATCCAGTGCACATTTATTAAATATCCAGTGCACATATATTATATATATCCAGTGCACATATATTAAATATGCATTGCACATATATTATATATAACCAGTGCACATATATTATATATATCCAGTGCAAATATATTAAATATCCAGTGCACATATATTATATATATCTAGTGCACATATATTAAATATCCTGTGCACATATATTATATATATCCAGTGCACACATATTAAATATCCAGTGCACATATATTAAATATCCAATGCAGATATATTAAATATCCAGAGCACATATATTATATATCCAGGGCACATATATTATATATATATCCAGGGAACATATATTAAATATCCAGTGCACATATATTATTTATCCAGTGCACATATATTATATTTTCAGAGCACATATATTGTATATATCCAGTGCACATATATTATATATATCCAGTGCACATATATTGAATATCCATTGCACATATATTATATATCCAGTGCACATATATTATAAATATCCAGTGCACACATACTAAATATCCAGTGCACATATATTATATATTTAGTGCACATATATGAAATATCCAGTGCACATATATTATATATTTAGTGCACATATATTAAATATCCAGTGCACATTTATTACATATTTAGTGCACATGTATTAAATATCCAGTGCACATATATTATATATTTAGTGCACATATATTAAATATCCAGTGCACATATATTATATATTTAGTGCACATGTATTAAATATCAAGTGCACATATATTATTTATCCAGTGCACATATATTATATATATCCAGTGTACATATAGTAAATATCCAGTGCACATATATTATATATATATCCAGTGCACATATATTAAATTTCCAGTGCACATATATTATATATCCAGTGCACATAAATTATATATATCCAGTGCACATATATTAAATATCCATTGCACGTATATTTTATATAACCAGTGCACTTATATTATACATATCCAGTGCAAATATATTAAATATCCAGTGCACATATATTATATATATCCACTGCACATATATTAAATATCCAGTGCACATTTATTATATATCCAGTGCACATATAAAAATATCCAGTGCAGTTATATTAAATATCCAGAGCACATATATTAAATATCCAGTGCACATATATTATATATCCAGTGCACATATATTAAATATCCAGTGCACATATATTATTTATCCAGTGCACATATATTTTATATATCCAGTGCACATATATTTTATATATCCAGTGCACATATATTAAATATCCAGTGCACATATATTATATATTTAGTGCACATATATTATATATATCCAGTGCACATATATTAAATATCAAGTGCACATATATTATATATATCCAATGCACATATATTAAATATCCAGTGCACATATTTTAAATATCAAGTGCACATATATTATATGTCCAGTGCACATATATTATATATCCGGTGCACATATGTTATATATATCCAGTGCACATATATTAAATTTCCAGTGCACATATATTATATATCCAGTGCACATAAATTATAAATATCCAGTGCACATTTATTAAATATCCAGTGCACATATATTATATATATCCAGTGCACATATATTATATTTATCCAGTGCACATATATTATATATCCAGTGCACATATATTATATTTATCCAGTGCACATATATTTTATATCCAGTGCACATATATTATATATATCCAGTGCACATTTATTATATATCCAGTGCACATATATTAAATATCCAGTGCAGATATATTATATATCCAGTGCACATACATTACATATATACAGTGCACACATATTTAATATCCAGTGCACATATATTAAATATCCATTGCACATAATATATTAATTATCCATTGCACATATATTATATATATCCGTTGCACATTTATTAAATATCCAGTGCACATATATTATATATATCCAGTGCACGTTTATTAAATATCCATTGCACATATATTATATATCCGGTGCACATATATTATATATATCCAGTGCACACATATTAAATATCCAGTGCACATATATTAAATATCCAGTACAGATATATTAAATATCCAGAGCACATATATTATATATCCAGTTCAGATATATTATATATCCAGTGCAAATATATTATATATATCCAGGGCACATATATTAAATAACCAGTTCACATATATTATTTATCCAGTGCACATATATTATATATATCGAGTGCACATATATTAAATATCCATTGCATGTATATTTTATATCCAGTGCATATATATTATATATATCCAGTGCACATATATTATATATATCCAGTGCACATATATTATATATATCCAGTGCACATATATTAAATATTTAGTGCACATATATTATATATCCAGTGCACATACAATATATATATAAAGTGCACATATATTAAATATCAAGTGCACATATATTATATTTCCAGTGCACATCCTATCCTATTAATATTATAAATGTGAAAGTTTGTGGGTTTGTGAGTTTGGATGTTCGGATGTTTGTTCCTCAATCACGCAAAACCCGCTCGACCGATTTGGCTGAAATTTTCCACAAACATAGTTAATACCCCGGATTGCGCAATAGGCTACTTTTCGTCACAATAGCGCACATACGTTTGTGCCAGGACCCCCACAAAACCCAAACTGACACCACCATCTCTGCAATCTCACACACTTTGGACCATAGCAAGCCACAAAATTCATATTACCCCCTACAGCCTCGCCCCTAACCCCACACAATCACATATACATATACTTTGCCACTTTGCCCCTCACCTTAACGATACTCCAGGAGGCTCTCTTTAACGCTCTGGAGCAGCCATGTTTGCCGACTCCCACCGCTATGACAATCCGCGACACCGCCCACCCATGTCAATACGCCTAGGAGGTCTAATAAATGCAAAAAAAAAACAGTTTAAAAAAAGTTAAAAAATATATAAAAACAAATAAAAAGGATTAAAAATTCTAATCACCCCCCGTTCCCTAGAACACATATAAAAGTAGTTAAAAACTGTGAAACACATACATGTTAGGTATCCCCGCATCCGAAATCGCCCGCTCTACAAAGCTATACAAATATTTTTCCTGTTCGGTAAACGCCGTAGCGGGAAAAATGGTCAAAAGTGCCAAACCGCCGTTTTTTCACTGTTTTGATTCTGATAAAAATTTGAATAAAAAGTGATCAAAGCAATAACATTTCCCGAAAATGGTAGAACTACAAAGTACACCCGGTCCCTCAAAAAAAGACGCCCTATACATCCCCGTACATGCACATATAAAAAAGTTACGGCTGTCGGAATATGGCGAATTTTCAAAAAAAAAATTTTTTAACACAGTTTTGGATTTTTTTAAAGGGGTCAAAATGTAAATAAAACCATATAAATTTGGTATCCCTGGAACCGTACCGAAACACAGAATACAGGGGACATGTCATTTTGGTTGCACAGTGAACGCCGTAAAACCAAAGCCCGTAAGAATGTCGCAGAAATGCATTTTTTCTTCAAATCCACCCCATTCTGAATTTTTTCCCTGCTTCCCAGTACATTATATAGAATAACTAATGGTGGCATCAAGAAGAAAAATTTGTCCCGCAAAAACTAAGACCTCATATGGCTCTGGGAGCGGAGAAATAAAAAAGTTATGGGGTTTAGAAGGAGGGGAGTCAAGAATGAAAAACGAAAATCAAAAAATGCCATCGGCGGGAAAGGGTTAACTTCAAATCCCTCTGTCCCAAAGTCACTATGTAAAGTTTCTCACAACACCGTATATATAGCAGCTCAAATACAAAGTAACTGCAACACAAAAGTCTCACGTATTCTCTGAATTACAGCAACAACAAGATACAAAGTTACATTTCATATCCCATACCTTATACACAGTACGAAAACCTTACCCGCGCCTGTATATACCCACTGCTACAATCACCGCAGACCAAGTCGCGGGTACCAGCTAGTATATTATATATATCCAGTGCACATATATTAATTATCCAGTGCACATATATTATATATATCCAGTGCACATATATTAAATATGCAGTGCACATATATTATTTATCCAGTGCACATATATTTTATATATCCAGTGCACATATATTAAATATCCAGTGCACATATATTATATATTTAGTGCACATATATTATATATATCCAGCGCACATATATTAAATATCCATTGCACATATATTAAATATCCAGTGCACATATAATATATATATATATCCAGTGCACATATATTAAATATCCAGTGCACATATATTATTTATATCCAGTGCACATATATCAAATATCCAGTGCACATATATTAAATATCCAGTGCACATATAATATATATATCCAGTGCACATATATTAAAAATCCAGTGCACATATATTATATATCCAGTGCACATACATTATATATATCCAGTGCACATATATTAAATATCCAGTGCACATATATTATATATATATCCAGTGCACATATATTAAATAATCAGTGCACACATATTATATATTTCCAGTGCAAATATATTAAATATCCGGTGCACATATATTATATATTCAGTGCACATATATCAAATATCCAGTGCACATACATTATATATATTTCCAGTGCACATATATTAAATATCCAGTGCACATATATTATATATGTCCAGTGCACATATATTAAATATCCAGTGCACATATATTATATTTCCAGTGCACATATATTATATATTTCCAGTGCACAAATATTATATATATCCAGTGCAAATATATTATATATATCCAGTGCACAGATATTAAATATCCAGTGAACTTATATTATATATCCAGTGCACATATATTAAATATCCACTGCAGATATAGTATATATCCAGTGCACATATATTGCATATATCCAGTGCACATATATTATATATCCAAAGCACATATATTATAGATCCAGTGCACATAAATTAAATATCCATTGCACATATATTAAATATCCAGTGCACATATATTAAATATCCAGTGCACATATATTAAATATCCAGTGCACATATATTAATTATTAGAGATGAGCGAACACTAAAATGTTCGAGGTTCGAAATTCGAATCGAACAGCCGCTCACTGTTTGTGTGTTCGAACGGGTTTCGAACCCCATTATAGTCTATGGGGAACATATACTCGTTAAGGGGGAAACCCAAATCCGTGTCTGGAGGGTCACCAAGTCCCCTATGACACCACAGGAAATGATGCCAACACCTCTGGAATGACACTGGGACAGCAGGGGAAGCATGTCTGGGGGCATCTAACACACCAAATACCCTCTATTACCCCAACATCACAGCCTAACAACTACACACTTTACACACTCAATACCACCTCTCTGACAGTAGGAAAACACCTTGAAACATGTGTATTTGGCACTTGCAGTGAGGAGAGCTTGTCACCAGCAGTGAATTTGGCCCTTGTAGTAAGTTGAGGTTGGCACCAACATTTGTTTTGAAAATCAGGGTGGATTGAGCCTCTAACCAGCAGAGTTTGGGCAAATTCATGGTGGAGGGAGCCTCTAAAAACCCCAGTTTGGACCAATCATGGTGGAGGGAGCCTCTAAAAACCCCAGTTTGGACAAATTCATGGTGGAGGGAGCCTCTAAAAAACCCAGTTTGGACCAATTCATGGTGGAGGGAGCCTCTAAACAGCCCAGTTTGGACCAATTCATGGTGGAGGGAGCCTCTAAACAGCCCAGTTTGGTCAAATTCATGGTGGAGGGAGCCTCTAACCAGCCCAGTTTGGGCAAATTCATGGTGGAGGGAGCCTCTAAAAACCCCCGTTTGGACCAATTCATGGTGGAGGGAGCCTCTAAACAGCCCAGTATGGGCAAATTTATGGTGGAGGGAGCCTCTAAAAACCCCAGTTTGGACCAATTCATGGTGGAGGGAGCCTCTAAAAACCCCAGTTTGGACCAATTCATGGTGGAGGGAGCCTCTAACCAGCCCAGTTTGGACAAATTCATGGTGGAGGGAGCCTCTAAAAACCCCAGTTTGGACCAATTCATGGTGGAGGGAGCCTCTAAAAAACCCAGTTTGGACCAATTCATGGTGGAGGGAGCCTCTAAAAACCCCAGTTTGGACCAATTCATGGTGGAGGGAGCCTCTAAACAGCCCAGTTTGGGCAAATTCATGGTGGAGGGAGCCTCTAAAAACCCCAGTTTGGACCAATTCATGGTGGAGGGAGCCTCTAAAAACCCCAGTTTGGACCAATTCATGGTGGAGGGAGCCTCTAAACAGCCCAGTTTGGGCAAATTCATGGTGGAGGGAGCCTCTAACCAGCCCAGTTTGGACCAATTCATGGTGGAGAGAGCCTCTAAAAACCCCAGTTTGGACCAATTCATGGTGGAGGGAGCCTCTAAAAACCCCAGTTTGGACCAATTCATGGTGGAGGGAGCCTCTAAAAACCCCAATTTGGACCAATTCATGGTGGAGGGAGCCTCTAACCAGCCCAGTTTGGGCAAATTCATGGTGGAGGGAGCCTCTAAAAACCCCAGTTTGGACCAATTCATGGTGGAGGGAGCCTCTAAAAAACCCAGTTTGGACCAATTCATGGTGGAGGGAGCCTCTAAACAGCCCAGTTTGGACCAATTCATGGTGGAGGGAGCCTCTAAAAACCCCAGTTTGGACCAATTCATGGTGGAGGGAGCCTCTAAACAGCCCAGTTTGGACCAATTCATGGTGGAGGGAGCCTCTAAAACCCCCAATTTGGACCAATTCATGGTGGAGGGAGCCTCTAACCAGCCCAGTTTGGACCAATTCATGGTGGAGGGAGCCTCTAACCAGCCCAGTTTGGGCAAATTCATGGTGGAGGGAGACTCTAAAAACCCCAATTTGGACCAATTCATGGTGGAGGGAGCCTCTAAACAGCCCAGTTTTGGCAAATTCATGGTGGAGGGAGCCTCTAAAAACCCCAGTTTGGACCAATTCATGGTGGAGGGAGCCTCTAAAAACCCCAGTTTGGACCAATTCATGGTGGAGGGAGCCTCTAAAAACCCCAGTTTGGACCAATTCATGGTGGAGGGAGCCTCTAAAAACCCCAGTTTGGACCAATTCATGGTGGAGGGAGCCTCTAAAAACCCCAGTTTGGACCAATTCATGGTGGAGGGAGCCTCTAAAAACCCCAGTTTGGACCAATTCATGGTGGAGGGAGCCTCTAAAAACCCCAGTTTGGACCAATTCATGGTGGAGGGAGCCTCTAAACAGCCCAGTTTGGACCAATTCATGGTGGAGGGAGCCTCTAAAATCCCCAATTTGGACCAATTCATGGTGGAGGGAGCCTCTAACCAGCCCAGTTTGGACCAATTCATGGTGGAGGGAGCCTCTAACCAGCCCAGTTTGGGCAAATTCATGGTGGAGGGAGCCTCTAAAAACCCCAGTTTGGACCAATTCATGGTGGAGGGAGCCTCTAAAAACCCCAGTTTGGACCAATTCATGGTGGAGGGAGCCTCTAAAAACCCCAGTTTGGACCAATTCATGGTGGAGGGAGCCTCTAAAAATCCCAGTTTGGACCAATTCATGGTGGAGGGAGCCTCTAACCAGCCCAGTTTGGACCAATTCATGGTGGAGGGAGCCTCTAAAAACCCCAGTTTGGACCAATTCATGGTGGAGGGAGCCTCTAAACAGCCCAGTTTGGACCAATTCATGGTGGAGGGAGCCTCTAAAATCCCCAATTTGGACCAATTCATGGTGGAGGGAGCCTCTAAAAACCCCAGTTTGGACCAATTCATGGTGGAGGGAGCCTCTAAAAAACCCAGTTTGGACCAATTCATGGTGGAGGGAGCCTCTAACCAGCCCAGTTTGGACCAATTCATGGTGGAGGGAGCCTCTAAAAACCCCAGTTTGGACCAATTCATGGTGGAGGGAGCCTCTAAACAGCCCAGTTTGGACCAATTCATGGTGGAGGGAGCCTCTAACCAGCCCAGTTTGGGCAAATTCATGGTGGAGGGAGCCTCTAAAAACCCCAATTTGGACCAATTCATGGTGGAGGGAGCCTCTAACCAGCCCAGTTTGGACCAATTCATGGTGGAGGGAGCCTCTAACCAGCCCAGTTTGGGTAAATTCATGGTGGAGGGAGCCTCTAAAAACCCCAATTTGGACCAATTCATGGTGGAGGGAGCCTCTAAACAGCCCAGTTTGGGCAAATTCATGGTGGAGGGAGCCTCTAAAAACCCCAGTTTGGACCAATTCATGGTGGAGGGAGCCTCTAAAAACCCCAGTTTGGACCAATTCATGGTGGAGGGAGCCTCTAAAAAACCCAGTTTGGACCAATTCATGGTGGAGGGAGCCTCTAACCAGCCCAGTTTGGACCAATTCATGGTGGAGGGAGCCTCTAAAAACCCCAGTTTGGACCAATTCATGGTGGAGGGAGCCTCTAAACAGCCCAGTTTGGACCAATTCATGGTGGAGGGAGCCTCTAAAATCCCCAATTTGGACCAATTCATGGTGGAGGGAGCCTCTAACCAGCCCAGTTTGGACCAATTCATGGTGGAGG